>NC_140967.1:30937525-31027525 GCF_056783735.1 Eptatretus burgeri | reverse complement strand
TCCCTCCCGAGCTGAAGGGCCAAATAAAGGCCGTGGCCACCATTTATTTTGGGTGTGTGCATGTGTGTCTGTGGGCCCAGTCTATAAGTAGCAATTGTTTAAGTGCCTTGTACATTACTTGCATTCCTTCTTGATAGTCGGTTTAACTCTGCTCTTTTTGTGCTCCCCTGCCCCATTATAAATAAACCCTGATTGTTCAATGTACCAGCTCGTTGTTGTGCTTTCTAATATTGACCCAGCGCCAGCACGGTTCGTGCTTGAGAACCAGTAAGCCGATTGGGCTGTAAGTTGTCGTTTGGACCAACGGACTTTGGCAATTCCACTCGGTTACACCGGACCGAGGTCGCTAGAGTGACTCGGTTCGACAGAATCCGTTGAGGGTGTGACTTCCCCAGTAATTTGACGAAGTGGGTACTTAGGTAGATTGAAATTTGGCTATTAACCCTACCCCACGCCATCAGAGAATTGGCGAGCATGATCCTTAAGTGACCCGTGACCTTCGGAGTTGTCTGAGAGTCACGACCTAAATTCCGGGTGTTCGGTGGGAGACGGCTCTACTGCTCCAGCTGGCGGCCATTCCTCACCACCGACCACCGGCCCACAACGATATGACCGGTAGAAAATTGATTTCAGACATTATTTTGTTTCCATGCTGTTAGGTTATTCGACAGGTTAGGTTATTCACTGTTATTCGACACAGAATAATTTTGATGAGATAGTATGAATCATAATTAATGCTTCACCGCACATCTGCTTTCCCTTCCTCTCACCTCACACTGTCTTCCCTTCCTCAACCCCTCCTCTCTCTTTTCCCTTCCACCTCTTCACTTTGCTCACGCTCTCTCCCCCACCCATCTCTCCATCTTTCCCCTCTTTTTCTATCTCCCACCTTTGGTATTACCTTCAGCGAAGTGCCGCATGGTATTTGCGAGTAATGAATAACTAGAAGGGCACTCTTCGACGCCTTGGCACTGCCAGATATGCCCCTGCCCACAATATTACATCATTACACATACTTGTACCAAGTTTGATTTAAATCCCTGAATCCAGATTCAAAATATTAAATAATTATGGCGCCTGACCATGCATCTGATCAGGTTGAAATTTAAAACAGATATTCCCCATGACTACGAGATCATAATTGTGATGTTTCACGAGAAATGCGTTTTTTTAAAGATTTTCATTCAATCCAATATATCATGTGACCCATTAATTATTTGTGAACACCCTGGCATCTCCATGGCTTGCGGAACATGTTGGTGAAGTTTCCCCTCGATTTGTTTAGCCGTTCTGGAGAAGAAGATTTTAAAAGGTTTATTCTTCAAAAAAATCAGAGTTGCCAAACCACGTGACCTATGATATCATAGGTGGAGAACTTTTTGTGCCTCATGGATAGGTGATCATACCTGTAATGTTTGGCCTCGATCTGTTTAGCTGTTTCGGAGAAGATTTTTGAAAGTTTTTATTTCCAAAAAAATATGGCTACTGAACCATGTGTCCAATGTCACTATCAATCCCCCCCCCCCCTCCCATACAATGTAATGCTAGATGATGCTCAAAAAATTTCATACTGATCGGATAAAGCATTAGACATATGCAATTATGACATCATAATAAAATCACCAACGATATCAAAATATCACACTTGTTTCTCATGGGGAGAACTTGACATATGCCAAGATTCAATTTTTTCCACGGAGCGGTTTCAGTGATACAGATGTGCAAAGTTTTTCCTTTTTCCAACATAGCTGCCACACCATGTGACCTCTGACATTATTATTATACCACTCTTCATGAGTAGCCGCACCTATGATGAAAATTTCATGTCAATCGGAGAAGTGGTTGCAGAGAAAACAGAGAAAATTAGCATGGACGGACATACCTACAGATGGACGGACAACCCAAAAACATAATACCTCTGGCGACTTTGTCAGTGGAGGCATAAAACAGAAGTTACAAACTATTGCGATTCTTATGTACTTACTCCCACTCACAACCCCATCATCTATGTATATATCACGAAAATAGTCATCTTGTATGTATGTATGTATGTTCCTGAAATACAGCCAAAACGGTGCATGATAGCGCAAAACTTTTTGGCTCACCTTACTCACCATTCTCCTGTGGTGTGCAGTATCAAGTTTCGTTCAAATCAGGCAATGAAAAAAAGAATATTAAAAAAATCAATTCCCAATTCAGTCAAGTACTCTTTGGGATTATTTGATCAATGCAAACAACCTCAGCGGTATAATTCACTGGAGCTATCTTGATTTTTTTTTTTAATGATTTTTTAATCAACCGCTGTCACAACGGGAACTCAAGGGGTTCAGGGTTTGTCTTGTATATTACTAAAACTTTCATCTTGTATGTATATATGTATGTACGTATGTATGTTCCGAAAATACAGCCAAAATGGCACACGATAGCGCAAAAATTTTCAGCCCACATTACTCACCATTCTCCTGCGGTGTGCAGTATCAAGTTTCGTTCAAATCGGGCAACGAGAAAATTATTAAAAAATCAATTCCCGGTTCAGTCAAGTACTCTTCGGGAGAATTTGATCAATGCAAACAACCTCAGTGGTATAGTTTGCTGGAGCTGTCTTTTTTTTTCTTGAAATGATTTTTTCATCAACCGCTGTCACGACGGGAACCCAACGAGTTCACAGGTCATCTAGTCTCCTATATACATGATGTACACACCAACCCGATTCGCTCACTACCCCAACCTAACCCATTGCCCACCGCCAAACTACTCCCGATTTCAATCTCAGAAACTTCATCAAGATCCATGAAACAATTCCAAAGTTATAGTTGTACCTTTGGTAACAGTGTATACCACCAGAAGGGAAAAATGACAATCTCCTTTGCTCAAACTTTGCTTTTCATAAAAGTTACCCCCATTTTTATGCCCAGTAACCTGATGTCATACTTCAGAGTAGTGACAATATTTTATGTTCCACTCCCTTCAGGTATATATATATATATATATATATATATATATATATATATATATATATATATATATATATATATATATATATATATCATATTTGTGTAATACACTATGAAAAGCTGATGCAGGAGTGAAGTACGTGGGGTGCTCAAAGAGTTATACGAATGAGAGGCGATCACAATAATCCAGGATATGCCAAAACGAATGATGAATATATAACAGTATAAAATTAATTTCTATATTTTCTTACTCATCATTTATCCTTGTACACTCCACCTTTATGTGTGTGATGGCAGAGGAAGAGATAGATAGATAGGAAAATATAAAGTACACCTTGGAATGTCTTGAATAATTTTGAGTATCTCATTTGTAAAAGTCTTTGAACATATCCCATAGGTATACTTACAGGCCAGTAACATGATTCCATGAACCACACTGAAAGAAGATAGTGTACAAAAGTTTACATCAACATTGGATGGAGGAAAAGACTCTCCTTATTACTCTACCCACTCTTGCAAACAACGCACATAAAAGTACGAACGATAAACTTACGGGTTGAACCGTTTGAAATTATGGACTAGAACAAGATTCATCAAATAGAACAAGTGCTGGTTTTGCAATTTCTTATTGCACAGTCAGGGGTTAAAGCTGGGATCACAAATTCCAAGGATGGATAATATTGAAAACAGAGCAGGACACCAAACTTTATGAAAAAAAACCCAGTGTGGTTTCCTGTTTGAGACATAATATGCCATTTTGTTGTTTTTTGGGTTTCCAGAAGTAACTTTTTAAGGTATTCAGACAAATGAAAAGCCATGGTTCAAGATCAAACATCAAGATATAGGTATCTAGATACAGTATCAATATATCACCTTTTCATTCCCCAAAAATTGTCAAAAAGACAACTATGATTCTTGGGAAACTTATTGTAAGTATTAGACCTTGGTGAATGGTTGTAGAAACAGTTCAATAACGACTTCTTCCATCCTCTTTGCAGTCACAGTGACCATTTTCAATAGGAAAACAATATTCCCCAGGGCAGCAATCAGCATTCCAATATCCAGCAAGCCACACAGATATTCCTTCCAAACTAGTTGTAGCAGATGTGTTGAGGAACAAGAAAAGAATGCATGGATGTAATTTTAATTTTCCAACCAGATAAAACTTCTATATTTTTTATTATTTTTGATTGCTGGCCTGCAATGAAGTTCATGAGATGAATATCACACCATAGCAGTAAGTCTTAATGTGTAATAGCAAGTATGACATTTTTTATTTCTCTTGAAGGCCAAGCTGATTGCAGATATTGGAACCCAGCCGATGCAGTTGCAGCATAGATAGTTCACAAAGCATTCGAGATTGCCAAAACTACAAGTAACACAGGGTGGGCCTGCACAGCCGTTGGCGATGACTGTGCATGATGCTCGGCAAACAGCAACACATCAAACCATGCCACTCACTAATCCTTCTGGACCTTGGCAAGCCACATGCTCAACTTCTGCCACCTGATGTAAGCCAAAGCCCGCAGCAGCTGCACTTTTCTGGCATGGACCAGACACCATCATCATGGACACAAGAAGCTTTGGTGACAGTGAGCAGGGGCAACAGCCAACATGTCGCCATGGTTATCATACCAACCTAATTGCTGGTGACTATTTACATTTTTGGTACCTTATGTTGTTATCCCATTGTTCACCAAACACTTCAATTATGTGTTACTTGCAATTTCACATAATCATTTATGTTTCATTACCTCCACCACCGAAGGTGGACGGAGCTTATCTTTACACCCCTGTTTGTCTGTGAGCAGGATATCTCAAAAAGTTATGGACGGATTCAGACGAAACTGGGTGGACAGATTGGGTGTTGGACAAGGACAAAGTGATTCGATTTTGGTGAAGATCTGAATCCGGATCCAGATATGAGGAATTTTTAATTTTGAAAGTGATTCTTCACCATTGAGAGACAGGGCCAAAAACGATATATAGCATGATGTTTCAAAAAGTTGTGGATGGATTATGACAAAACTTGGTTGCTGATTTGGGGAGGTGACAAGAACAACCCGGTCAGATTTTGGTGTATGACAAGGACGAGTGATCCAAATGCAGATCCGGCCTATCAGTGAGATGCAAAACATAAACTGTTCAGCCTGGCAGTGGTATGCACTCTACTGAGTACAGTCGTAGTTTCTCAAACACAGGTTTAGTTAAGCATAGGTACTCAGTATGGATGGATGTGCATTGCGTATGTAATAGATAGACCGTCCACATTCCCGATTGTGCCTCTCGCCCCAGTATCTCTTGTCTGTTACATGTGATTTTTCCCCACATCTGTATTTTATGTACCCCCTTAAAGAGAACGGAACTCTTATCAGTGCCATCTGTACTCGGACCAGAGGGAAAGCTAAGCGCTCAGAAGTCAGGGGAAATTGGTGGATCGCTACATGTTCATGCCTCCTAGAAGGACGTCCAATGGGCCAGGAGCTGTGCACTGACATGGATATCAGCACCACGAGTCTTGCGCCGAAGTGGGTCTCAGCACCACAAGTCTTGCGCCGAGGTGGGTCTCAGCACCACGAGTCTTGCGGAGGAGGACGTGGAGGAATCGTTGAGAGGTGGGTCTCAGCACCATGAGTCTTGTGCCAAGGTGGGTCTCAGCACCACGAGTCTTGTGCCAAGGTGGGTCTCAGCACCACGAGTCTTGTGCCGAGGTGGGTCTCAGCACCACGAGTCTTGCGTCGAGGTGGGTCTCAGCACCACGAGCTGTGCACCGAGTCGGGTCCCAGCATCACGAGCCTTGCACCAAGGTGGGTCCCAGCACCACGAGCCAGTTGCCGAGGTGGATCCCAGCACCACGAGCCATGCGCCGAGGTGGATCCCAGCACCACAAGCCGTGCGCCAAGGTGGATCCCAGCACCACGAGCCATGCGCCGAGGTGGATCCCAGCACCACGAGCCATGCGCCGAGGTGGATCCCAGCACCACGAGCCGTGCGCCGAGGTGGATCCCAGCACACGAGCCGTGCGCCAAGGTGGATCCCAACACCACGAGCCATGCACCGTGGTTGGTCCCAGCACCACGAGCAGTGCACCGAGGTGGGTCCCAGAACCACAAGCCAGTTGCCGAGGTGGGTCCCAGCACCACGAGCCGTGCGCCGAGGTGGGTCCCAGCACCACGAGCCGTTCGCCAAGGTGGATCCCAGCACCACGATCCGTTTGCTGAGGTGGATCCCAACACCATGAGTCATGCACCAAGGTGGGTCCCAGCACCACGAGCCAGTTGCCGAGGTGGGTCCCAGCACCACGAGCCGTGCGCCAAGGTGGGTCCCAGCACCACGATCCAGTTGCCGAGGTGGGTCCCACCTCACGAGCCTTGCACTGAGGTGTGGATCTCAGCATGTTTCAGTGTATAGGGTGCGGATGAAGGTGTGTGTGTGTGTGGTGTGAGTAAAGGTTTGCGTGTGTGGGGTGTGAAGAAAGGTTTGTGTAAGGGGGGAGGGGTGCGAGGAAAGGTTTGTGTGAGGAAAAGTTTGTGTAGGGGGGGAGGGGTGTGAGGAAAGTTTGTGTGTGGGGGGTGCGATTTAAGGGTTGTGTGTGTCGGGTGAGGGGGAAGGTTTGAGTGGGTTGGATGTGGAGGAATCATTGAGAGGGTGGGACGAGGAGGTATGCAGAAAGGGTGGACATGAAGCTTTGAGCAGGTGGAAGTCGAAGGAGGGGACATGAAGTGGAGGGGTGCTGATTCCAAATTCTCAAATTTGACAAATGGAGATAAAGATTATGTGATGGGAGATAAGATTTTTTTGTTGAAGGCACGGAGAGATGTGATGCTCTTCATGCGGGAGGATGGTTGGTGGACCAAGTGTTTAGCTGTCAGACAGTTTTAGAAAATAATCTTTTTGAATAAGAAGAGAAATAGATCATGGTGATGAAGAAGAACACGTGTCACATTCCAGACAGAAGTATAAAAGGTGGAAAAGCATTTTAAAATAATTTTGAATACTTCCAAAGTAAGAGCGGAGAAGAGTTTTATATTTAATTAAGATTCAGTTTGGATATATTGAGAAAAGATGGTGAAGTGCAGACAGAAGTGAAATTCAAGTTGAGTGAGATTTCTGTAGGGTGGAAAAATAAGCTTTTATTTTTTTTAAATTTAAGCAAGGAGGGGAAATAGCATAATGTTGAGGAGGTAGAAATACGATATTTGGGTAGAAGGAAGCAAAACAAGGAACACGGAGACAAATAATTTTCACACTTTCTATCCGAGGAGCTGCCGAGATAGGCCTTGAACAATACGAAATGAAAGATATAGCTCAAACAGCATCCAACATGAAATATTAGATGGGATATAACTGCAACACCGAGATGAACATTGAACATCTTACATAAAAACACTGCAAATCCAGTTCAGAAAACTTCGCTTTCGTCAGGTGAAAACGGCAGCTGAAGATTTGATCAACACGTGGAGAAATCCGCGAACTGGAAGCCGGACATAGCACAAGCAACTCCCATTACTAGTCATTGAAATGGTAGAATTCACCTTAATGCAGTATATGGCCAAGGCGGAAAACTCTTAGGAAGAAAAAGTAGGAGGGGGGGGGGAATCAAGTCACGACAACTGCCGTTGTTTGCCCCTTAGTACGACTGCCAAGTTTGGTTGAGATTGGATAATTAACGACCGAATGTATTCCGGTCAGACAGACACCAAATTGTGTATTTTAGTATGAGCAGAGTACCCGTCATACGGGCGATCTTGTTCCAAGCATGCAACATGTTCTTCTGACACAGACCTTCATTTTGGTGGTGTATCAGCAACTTACAGCTCTGTATAGGCACAAAAAAATCCCGTGTTACGTGCATGAAGCAAAAACATACCGACTGGTTATAATTCAAAACACCTCATTGTACTGGAAAACGTGGGGGGCAGGAATACTGCACTGTAAATAGTGGAGACTTGTAATGCCCTCCCCCACCTCGAGGCGACGCTACACGATACACATTTACATCGAGAATTTGCGTCCCTCCATACTTCCCCAAACCCCCTTCCCCTCCTCCCGAGACCACCGGCAAAGATAAAACACCCCTATACATTAATTGGGGTCATGCTGATCCTTTGTAGCAAGTCTGGATGTAATCAGCCCACAACTGTTGGAGGAGGAGCATGACAAACAAACAAACACATAATGACCAGTCCATGAATAATAGTAAGGATGACCTCTCCAAGTTATCGAATATCCTGTCTTTTATTCTTCTTCTTTTTTCTCTCCATCGAGATCCAGATGTTCTCTTCAGTACTATTCATTTGAGATTGAAATCCATCCATTTAATGATTCCAGAACTACTCTCACAGGGGATATTATGATCGATAATGTAAATTTAACAGAAGCCAGCCACTGCCACAACCGCAATAACAAGCAAGCTACAGCAATCGCTTGTCTGCCATGAGGGGTTTTGCACTCGCAGCACCGCAGGTTCGCTGGGTGTCTCACATAGATACAGACACAAGGAGTCGTGTTCATACAGAAGCCTGCAGCCGTTTATTAATTCCCAAAGAAGCTTTGTAAAGCTCCGTGAAAACTCCGTAAAAGACTCTGTGAAAGGCTCCGAAGAGCCCACAAAAGCTCCCAAAGGCTCTGAAAGACTCTGTAAAACTGTAAAGGAATTATGTTGTTTTGTGACAACAATACTTCAGAAGTGTATTTCAGTTCCACAAGAAATCAAACACAATCAATCAAACGAACAAGAACCAGGCTTCAAATGGCGTCGAAGTACATTAGGCAAATGGCACGGATGTATGTGACGTACAATGCGGTTACATGAAAACGCGTACAAAATACATTCCAATCTTTCTTACTACATGAAGTCTTACAATCAGATACATAGAGAGATATACTGAACACTTTAATCCTCCTCAACGAATAGCGCTTGTATGTCGATAAAACGTACACTGGGCCTGGTCACACCGATGGCCTTGTGGCTCGTTGTGAACCTCATGACGCAGTAAGCTTCACAAAACGATGTAAACTTTGCAGGTCTGAACCTTGCAATGCAGTAAGCTAGAAAACACAATGTAAGTTTCGCACAGAGTCCAAGCTTCGCAGACGACTAAGCTCAGGCTTCCCAGAATACATCTGTATCCGTTCTGAGCTGTGTCCAGAACCTTCGCTCCAAGCTCCGGCCTGCACATCCGCTCAGACCATTAATGGTATTGTAAATCTTTACTAACCGACAAATGTCATGACTGCCATTACAGGAAATATAAACAAAGATTCTTGCACCAAATTCCTTGGTCGAACACTTACTGATAAAATGTCATGAAAAACCCATATTAGTGGGGCAACTTAGCATAACAATTGTGCATTTTGTGAGGAAAGCACCAAATTTGGCACACTAGTAGCCTATCATATTATGAACAGATTTGGATATTGGGCCATCTCAAAATTTTTGATGGCAGTGGAAAATGGCTGCCACAGCCATCTGCGGCTGAATTTGAGATGGCCCAATATCCAAATCTGTTCATAATATGATAGGCGACTAGTGTGCCAAATTTGGTGCTTTCCTTACAAAATGCACAATTGTTATGCTATATTTAGCTAAGTTGCCCCACTATATTGACAACTTGTATAAGACTATTTTAAGAAATGTTGGTGTTATTAATATATTGAAATTATATTTTTCTTCAACTGTATTACTTTTGCTGTATTCCACTTTGATTTTGCATCATTTAAACCTTGGTTTTTCAAACCCGGGGGCGCGACCCCAAGTGGGGTCGCCGAACAAATTTTGTGGGGTTGCGGGCATCCGCTAACAAATTGGTGAATAAAGTAAACAGTGAATGTTCTTGTGTCATATGAAATCTTATCTTGTATATTATGAATTGGGTTTTGAATCTTTTGGGTCGCGTGATGTCGAGAGGTTCTGAAATTGGGTCGCCACTAAAAAAAGTTTGAAAACCACTGATTTAAACGATGGTATACTTGCCTGCGACAGCTCATGAAAAACTCATTTGGATAAAATTTTATTGATTGAAAAAATGGAAATAATAAACATTTGTAACAATGGAATTCACTCTCATACCGATATTTCATTTTATGAAAATAATATTGTAAAAGTGACTGACTTCTACCTGTCTCAATTGGGACTATTTATGTTTAAAATTAATATGAAGGAGTTGCCACAGGTGCTTACTAGTAATAGTATGGTTACAAAGGATAATGAAGACCATAATTACTCCACAAGACAGGCAATTTTTATCATATACCTTTTTGCAATAACTCTTTTTGCAAATAGGACATTCATTTTTAATGGGCCAAAATTCTGGAGTTTTCTGGAATTGCATGTGAAAGAAATGAATACATTGAATGGATTTAAACAAAAATTAACAAATATATATATATATATATATCTTAAGTTCATACTGTTTAAGTCATTAAAAAGTTACTGGAGTCATTGAAATTTTAGAATTCACTTTACATCTCAGACTTCACATGCATATTTAGAATACTAGAAACACCCGCTGCCTTTTGGAGAATTGGCCTTTTGGGAGTGCTGGATACTACCAACACGTATGAAAAAAATTGGGGAGATCAGGCCAACTCTATTCTTTAATATGATTTTCAGATGTACATACATACATACATAAATACATACAGAGAATTGCCTTGTATAATATCGTAGGATACTACAACTACTGTGTATGAAATGATGCAATGGCTCTGCAGATCTTTTTTTCCTTCTTTTTTTTTTTTCTTCTCCTTTATCTCTTTCTCATTTGTGTGTCTTTAATGATTAAGCATAAGATTTGTACCAGGGACCTAAATTCTACAAGCTTGCTTTTTATTTGTTTCCTCCACATGACAAGTAAGGGTCTGTTTTTCTTTTTGCATACTACTTGTTTGCATTGCATAGGGTGGACCTTGCACATTGCACATAAAAAGGGCACCATTTGATCATGCTGAGATGTTATCAGTAATAAAGGCCCAGTCACACCTTGACGTTTTAGCCAGCAATGGCAACGTATTAAAATGTATGTAAAACGCTGGCTTACGTTGAACTTTTGATGTTTTTTTTTAAAGATTCGGACGTATTCATAACGACTTGGTCTTATGTATAACGTATTAGTAACGGACACAGAACGTTTCGTTGTGTAATAGCTAACTTATACCAACGAATGCTGAACCTGTTGTCGGCCTAAACAACCTATGCCCAACGATAGTCTAACTTATGCATAGCGCGCTGCACGTATCGCCGACGATCACGTGGCGTAGCCTATTAAAAGGCTGCCGCACAACGATTCAAATCATAACCGCCGCAGAAATGGAAGTGTCAACATCGCAATCACACCTTGGCGATCTTGCCAGCGTATGCCGACCTCTGAAAAATGTGTCTAAAATGCTGGCACACGTTGAATATGGTATGGGTAAGTTTGCTATGCGTGAATAAAATGCTAAAGTAGGCTAGCATACGTCGTATTAAATGGATTACGTCAAGTAATTTTAAACATGTTCAAAATTTTACGACGTACTTGGCGTATGACACACGTTCCGCATGCGATGGGAATAAGTTGTACACACGATATGCGGACGTTTACACACGTCTACAAAAGCTACTTGTAAGCGACTCATAAGTCGAAACATGTCGCGGTAATGTCTTTCTTTCGCGAAACTTATTTCTAACTTATGATTGACGTGCTTTGAACCAATTCTTTACGTCGTCCCAACGCACATTGACATATGTAGACGTATTTCATTGATGTCTTCCGGTCGACAAAAAAACTAAATGAACGTGTTTCTAACTTATAACTGCCATTTAATGATGTGTTCCCAGCGTTTTGGGGAATTGGTATATGAAAATGGTCTTCACATGGGGGAACCCATCAGTGTTTTCAACTCCTTTTGAGTCGATGTCCATGTCAGTAGTAACAGTATCAGTATCAGTATTAGTAGTAGTTTGTTCATGTTGGCAGTAGTAGGTGAGTGTGAGGGGGAGGGTGTGGGTGATGATGGATCCTCCTTGCGTCCGCGTGTCCACGGGTAGGAGACATCTTTGCACCATTGTCCGAAGTTCTTTGCGGCTAATTTTTTTGGGGATTTTTTCAACAATGAGCTATGGATTGTTTTTACATTTTAGGTGTATTCATAACGAGTTGGACAAATGCACAAGGTACTAATAATGTGCACAGAACACTTCGATAACTTGTAGATACGGTATACCAACGAATAATTAGCGTGTTGCCGGCGTTCACAACCTATGCCCAATGATAGCCTAACTTATCCATATTGTGCGGCAGTTTATCTTTGCCGGTGACATGGGGTTTGCTATTCATAGGCTGCCACTCAACGATTTAAATGGCTGCATCTCCACTATTGAAAGTAGACGCTTGCGCTCAACAATTGGATTTTTTTTACACTCAACGACTTTTAAACGGTACCACTCAACTATTTTCATTGTTTACAATGAACGATTTAAATTGCTGTCACTCGCCTTTGTTTTTTGACGCTGGCGCTCGGAAATTTTAATCGTTTCTATTGAACGTGCTAAATCGCTCAAACTCCACTATTGAAAGTAGACGCTTGCGCTCAACAATTGGATTTTTTTTACACTGAACGACTTTTAAACGGTACCACTCAGCTATTTTCATTGTTTACAATGAACGATTTAAATTGCTGTCACTCTCCTTTGTTTTTTGACGCTGGGGTTTGGAAATTTGAAGCGTTTCTTCTGAACGTGTTAAAATGCTCAAACTCGACTATTTTAAATAGACGCTGCCGATGGACAATTGGAATCATAGCCAAGCGAGACATCGAAGTGTGAACATCCTCGTCATGCCGAAGAAAAGTTTGAAGAATGCTGCAAATAAGTGTCCTGGCCGTGGCCGTGGACGCCGACGCAAGGACGATCCATCATCACCAAAACCCTCTCCACCAAGCTCAACCTCTGACGAAGAGGATGCTGGCCCCAACGCCTCTCGGCCATCGTCGGTGGCATCGATAGCTGCGTGCGTGGCCTCCACGTCCCTCCACAAACCGTTGCGAAGAAGAGGGCCAAGAAGACACAGTATTGTCTCGATTTCGAAGAGGAGCAGCTCATGTGCGATTTCCTTCACGACAACCCATGCATCTGGGACATCAAGAAGACGGACTACCGAAGGGTGGACAAGAAGGTAAAGGTCTGGGAGGATCAAGGCAAGGTCACGGGAAAGTCTGTGGAGCACCTTCAGGGGTGGTTCAAGTCCCTGCGAGACACCCACACCCGTCTCGACAAGAGCAAGAGTGGTGACGACGCCACCGAACTGACGGAGAGGGAGCAGTGGGTGAAGGCAAACTTCGGCTTCCTCAAGCCTGTGGTCCGTCATCGTCCTTTGCCCATCAATAGTGTAAGTGTAAACACATATTATTATGGATACTATTTTTTTCCCCCATTTATTTTACTGTACTAAAGATCTGTAAGCAATTTTTTCATATATTGATACAAATCATTACATTTGCCTCAAATTTTGGCATTGTCATTTAATATACACTTGTCATAATTGCAGATAAAGAAAACCATAGCGGCACACAGCGGGGACCTCGACGCTGCAGAGGCAGCTTGTGCAGAGCTCATGGTCCATGACGACAGCATGCCCTCCCCTGTCCCACATTCATCCGCACAGGGCAAGAGGAAGCGTGGCCACGACGATGACCAGTTGCTGCAGTCACTCGAGAAGAGGGTGCACGAGTCTGGGGAGCTCCTCAAAACTCTCGCAAAACCTCAACCCATCACAGCCACCGCAGCGTACGCCAAATACCTGCATGACATCCTGCTGAGCTTGTCCAAAAACAAGTTTCGGGAGGCAAGGTCAGGCATCAACGAAATCCTCAATGTGCTGTTGGATGAGGAGAGTGATGTGGAAGAGCATCCGACAGCCCACACCGTCCCTGCTCGTGTTTTCACGTGCTCTTTTGCAGCAACAGCTACGTACCAGCCACCTCGCCACACGTGGGGAAACAAGTCACCGACTGCGTCAGCATGGGCCTCACAGACTACCGGCAATGTGGACCCGCACATGCAGCAGCCACAGTAGCAGGTGATGATGCCTCGTCCCCCTCGACATGGCTTTTTGCTTCCTCCTCCTGTGAGTACGCAGCAGCCAAGCTCCGCTTCTGCATCTGATGCTATAGGCTCGGCTGCCCAAGAACTGAACCAGTTCCCAAACGACTTTGACACTAGCAGTCAGAGTAATGTCAACATCTCTGGGTTCTCAGGACTGCTGAACATGTCCAGCGATCCGATTGCCGCAAGCACCCCTTGTGTGGAGCTTAACAACCCTCCACCACCTGAGAAGAACAAGTAAATGGAGTGACAGTGACGTGGTTTACTTGTCAAGTTTGGCCGATACATTGTTTGGGCCTTATCTGTGCCATTTTTTATATTCGTTCGACCACTGTAATCGTGTTGCATTATTTCCCAGAGCACTGAATAAAAGTTGAGCAAACTCTTTATATTTGTTGATGTTGCTTTATTAATATTTAATTAATAAACAACAATTTTAAATATAAATCCGTTAGGCGCCATCGCTGCTCGCTCTAGTTTTGGAGCTGGCCAACGCCACTTGCCCTTTTTCATTTACATGGTATCAATCAATTTAGCACAATAAATATGGTCATCACAACCCTCTTAGTTTGCGCCCAGAAACCCGCCTTGTGAAATAACAGGCATATATCCAAAGGGACTCTAACAAATGTCAGCCATCATGATCCCATTTGTCTATTCGCTAAAACACTTTTTATTAATAGGATTTTGTTACACTTTCTCCTTGTTCACATTTTAAGTCGCGTCTCGCTTGCGAGCCGTGGTTCATGGAGAGCTCGGCGTTGTTCTTCTTCTTGTGAAGACAAACCCTTTACGTCACGGCTCTTTCACATACACGATCCGGATCTCCTTAAATACTAGACACATATACACATTGTCACATTGAGGGTGCTTTTTTGATAGCGTCTATCGTGGACTTTTAAATATATTCGGACATTTGCTTACAAGTATGGGAAAGTTCACGTTACAATTAAAAGATTATTCCATTTAATATATTTAAATTACGTAAATACACTAAGAACTCAAAATGAACGAAAAACGTCATTGACGGACGTGAGGTGACGACACGTGACGGTTTTTTTTTGTAGTTTTTTTTTTAATCTTCAATTATATAAATAAATGATTCTTCCTATTGTTCTGGTGAGGACAAAACCTTTAGGACGCGGCACTTGGACACATTTGTCCTTGTTTATTTTAAAAAGACCCCTCGGAGGTCTACTTCTGGAGGTGTTTTTAATTTTGTACAGTTCACAATAACTATACGTTTTTCGATAAAGTATTTGAGCTTTTGCGAAGCAATTGAGGTGTGCAGCGCAACCATTAAATTTTCTGCACAAAAGAGCAACATTGCACACCATTCACCCAAGTGCCATGAACATCAAAATGTTTTTCTTCAACATAGTAACAATTCAGCATTTCCGAATTGTTAGAAATGTACAGGGCCATAACCTATGTCCTCCTACCCCTTTTTGGGGTTAAGTCTGTAAATTAGCATGAAGGGGCCTAGATAGATTGCGCACAGAATCTTTTTTATTTTTAATTTAATTTTTGGGAAAAATTTAAGGGGCCGTTGGCAAGCCGTTGATAGGGCCCGTGGTGGTATATTGGAAAGAACACGATTCACAGATATATTGGGCGTACGTAACAAATTTCATAGGAATCGTGAGAGTGGTTTAGCTGTTAGGCTTGACAAAGGATTTTGGGAAAGGCAGTCATGGAAATTCCCTGAAAAAGGGTGCTCGAAGAGCAGCCAATACATTATGGTGTCTTCCCTTATGTATTTGTCATTTGTAATAAATAACAGAAACGATGTTCATTTCAAGAGGAATGTTGAATCCTCTGTGGCCCTTTATTGCATGAACTTTTGCATTAACACATATCTATAGCATTTTTTGTTGCCATGGAATTGTGCCAGATGGGGAGTTGACCCAGTGCTTTAGGAGATTCCTCTGTTTTTTCCCATCCTTGGAGGCAGTGTTGTTACCAGTAGCTGTCTGTGTCTCCTCCAAGTGACGTCCCTCTCGCCACGCTCCTGGAACAACGTCGCATTTCCCATTCTCTTCCCGGTCAAGCTGCGGGTTCTGTTGTCCTGGGTACCTGGGATTCCAATTATATTTTATTTACTTATAAAGCGCACCTTTAATAAAAACACTTATTCCAATGCGCTGTACAATAACAAATAATATAATGATGCATATAACATTGAAGGTAAATCATAACATTTTTAGAAGGATACGCTAAAAGTTCTATTGCATTCTATACTGTATAACATATGCTATGTAAACATGAATTACCTTGTCCGCAAGAGGTTGTGCATGATCAAGCATGCTTTCACAATGACCTGCACATTGGAGGGTTGATGCTGCATTGCACTAAGCAGAACCTGGAATCTGTTCGTCAAAATGCCGAATGCATTTTCTGCCACCCTCCTTGCTCGGCTAAGCCTGTAGTTGAAGATGCGCTGGTCATTATTCATACCCCGGAAGCTGCATGGCTTCATCATGGTGGTCTTAAGGAAAACGCATCGTCACCGACGAAGAAGTACGGTCCGTCCTCGTTGTCGTCTGGAAGAGGCTCAGGGTCAGTGAAGCCAAGGGTACCATCTTCCACGCATTCCTTCAGCTCAGAGTCATTGTAAATTTGCGCATCTGATGCGGATCCGGCACCGCCGACATCTGCCCAAATTAACTTGTAGTCAGCATCCACAAGCACCATGACAACAATGGAGTAGAATCCTTTGTAATTGTAGAAAAGTGACCCACTCCTTGGAGGACAGCGGCAGGCCACGTGCTTCCCATCAAGTGCCCCACATGTATGGGGGAAGTTCCATCATTTGTAGAACTTGTCGGCTATGACGCGCCAACCGTCAGGAGTTGTTGGGCAAACAAGCACCTCATCCACATATTCGTCAACAATAGCTTGACAGACGTCTCTGACCACAAGGGACAGGGTGTTATGAGGGACCCTCCATCCGAACTTCATCGAGTGATACTTGCTTCCAGAGGCAAGGTGACGCAAAGTCAGTGCCAGCCTCATGCCAGGCTCAAGCGGAGCTCTGAAGAAGGTGTGCCGCTTGGTTATCCGTGGACCTACTCTGGCCAGCAGCTCGTCGAACATCGCTGGGGGCATGCGGAGAAAGTTGGTGAAGGCTGAATGGTCCTCGTTACGGAGTTCCACCATGAGCTGGTTATACAAACCAAAATGCCGTCACCTCCCGATCCATGGTGTCACCCAGTACCTTCTCCTCCGTTCATGTCTTCTTCTCTGGGTTCTATTGGCACGCAACTGGTGCAGTGCCAAATTGATGAGGGTATGCTGATGTTGGAGGACAGGTAGGTATTGTAGTGTCAGCGTTGCCGGATACTCCATCTCTCGTAATGTCATGGACATGTACTCGCTATGTAGTCTGCAACACTGACGGGTTCCTCCTGTGAAACCCCTTTTTATTTACCAATTCCCCTAATCGCTGCCATTACATCATTATCTGGTATCTGTAGGTTCGGAACTCGTTCGTTAAGTTCTGTAGTCGTCCGGTAAACGTCAAATACGTCTACATACGCCAGTATGCACCGGAGGTGCGTTACACATAGGTTCAAAGCATGTCACTCATAGGTTAGATAAAAGCCTCTTTTGCCCAAAACAATAACTCGGCATGATTCGACGTATAAGTAACTTTCAAGCAAGGAGTGTCGACGTGTGTCAACGATCGCGTAGCGTGTTCGCAACATGTCACTCATTGGTTATAAATAAGTTTCAGGCACGCTAAACATTATACCGACGTCTTTCAGCCTATGAGTAACTTAAAAGTAACGTGTGTCGACGTGTGTCAACGATCGCCTAACACACCTAAAACTTATGGCCAGCATAGTGCAACTTGTGAGTCATATGCTGGCATGTCTTAAAATTTCAAGCATGGAAATTTTGAAGACAACAGAAAAGTACAACGTTTAAAGCCAGCGTACTACGACGTATGGCAGTGTTTTTCAGCGTCCTCTCAATGTTATCAAAACTTACCCATAACGTATTCGACGTGTACCAGCGTTTTACAAAAAAATTTTCAAAAATCGGCATAAGCTGGCTAAAACATCAAGGTGTGACTGGGCCTTAAGGTTGAGAATAAATTTCAAATTTCCTTTCATTGCCTGAAAGGTTTCTTTTTGTGCAGGTATTAAAATAATGGGGGCAATTTAGCATCAAGCAGCGCATCATATTTATGACATATACCTTGAAACAAAGTCACAGAAAAGGGTGCAGAGAGCATTTCATAGAAGATTCCCAGCATTTTGTGTACCTGCTTACAAAATAATAAAGGCATTAGTGTGAAAGATAAAAGATACCGGCTCATTACGAAACATGAATAAGGGCTGTTCAGGATGGTGTGTTAGTGTTCCAGAGACTATTGAAGTTGTATGGCAATGCATAGAGAGACGTCTACGCAAACCAACAACATCAGTGTAACAAATACAAAAGGAAGCCATTGGGGCTTTTCCTTTGAAAATTAAGCTTTTCCCAGCACTAAATGAAAACGATAATAGAAGACGGTATGATATTTGTAACTGCTTTTCTGAAGCACTGGAAAATGAAGACCTCAGTATCGATGACATTTTCTCTGAATAGTGCCAAATTTACATTGATTGGATGAAGAATAAACAGAATTGTACATTTTCAGGATTGGAAAAACCAGAAGAACATGAAGAAGCATCGCTTCGCTCTCCAAAAAATCACCATCTGGTGTGGATTGAGGTTTGCCACGAATCTACGGTCCCTATTTTATTTTGAAGACCTGAATACAGAAATGGCTGTGACTGTGACATCAGATTCTTATCTTCACATGCTGAAGACTTTCCTTTGGAACAGGGTGAGTAACAATGAAAATCTGTGGTTTCAAAAAGATGGAGTCACATCCAAAACCTCTAATGAATTGAGAAATTTCCGAATCACCTTATCAGTCACAGAAATGAATTCCCGTGCCTCCCCCCCCTCCCTCACCTCCCAGATCCCCTGACTTGTCACTGCTGGATTGATTTTTATGGGGACTAGTCAAAGGAAGAGTGTTTCAATTGAAACCAACCACAATTGCTGTTTTGAAAGATGCAGTTATTCAGATTATCTTGGGAGTTGTGCAACACGCCCTTCAGAAAGCGATGCGTACCCTGTTGCTATATTCAGGAAAATGTATAGTACACATGGGGGGAGAGGGTACTTGGTTGAAATTCACTATTGAGCACTTGGTCTAAGTATTGAAACTAGAAGATTGCACAAATGTTTCACAGAAAAAAAATTATTTCATATCTGTCTCTGGTGGCGAGTTAGTGACTTTTTTGTTTGTTTGTTTTATATACCTTTTTATGACCCACCCTGTACTATACAGTACATTAATTTCACTGTAATTACTTGAAATGTGTAAATAAACGAAACTTGAAACTTGAACAGTTTAATGAACCAATTGCAACATGAGTCGTTTCACTCTACTCACCCCTATCGTTATTCCAAAACCATCTCCTTCCTTCGATCTTTCTGCTATTACAGTTCCCCAAGGGTGAATTCAGGACTTCATCTCATTAAGTTATAGACTACCATGATGCCAGGCACTATGACTTATCGTCGAAGCTTCTGCATTTCATTCCATAGCTGGTGCTTGTGGATGGCCCGTGGGTGTGACGGGTCTTTGCGTCTCATCATTGGTTGTTTGCGTGCAGCAGGAAACCCGTTGCACTTGATTTTAATTAAAGAGATAAATGTTTATTTCATAAAACACTGGGCACCTCACATGAATAACTTCATCGAGCAAGGTTTATGTTTTGCTTCTGCCTGACTTGTTTCCACCAGTGCACATGGATTACACAGTCGTCGAGTTGAGAGGAACAGCCTTTGAGACAATTTGTAACAGCTTCTCATTAAACGTTCCTTTGGTCATAACTTATAGGTATTGAATTATCTCCAAAGGAACTACTTATGCAAAACATGTTTATTTGATGTGGGAAGGAAGGAAGGAGGACACTGCATCATCTGCCGTCACGATATATTGATAGTACTGATGATGTTCTCCCAGCAATGATGTAATCAGCAGACCAAATTTGTAACCGAGTGTCAATCAAATGTACATTTGCGACCTCGATAAATAGATGGATGTACAAGCATGTAACTCATCAAAAAAGTATGGACCTGTTCAAGGTGCTGGTATTACACGTATGGACGCACTTACGTTGTACACAGGCTGCGTACTTGATTTTGTTTTCAGGTTAACACAAAAGGTTTTCTGACATTTTAAAATCTTAAATTAAGCAATTTAATTTTAATCTTAATTTAAATTTCATCTTAATTTAAGCAAGTCTTACATTATCATCCGATGCAATATCAAATAATCGTAGTTCTTGAAAATGCAACATTTATATCAATAATTATATATCTCCAAGCATCAGGCCATTGGGAATGATGATGTTCAGGGTTAGGGTTTGGAGGAGAGGGGTTGGGGTAGGCGATATAATTTGTTGACCAAAATTGAAATATAATTTCACCTCCTTCAGTACAATCAAAGTATTGCGACGTATTTCAGAAGAAGGTCATTATTTAACACCTGGGGTCCAACGAGTGGCCTTCAATTACAACTGTACCCTGACACCCCCCCACTCTGTACCAGTCATGAATATCTTTAGACATCTTATTTTCTTCTCTCTCACAAGCACGATCAATAATAGTCTCGTTCAGTGGAATTTAGCTTCAGGAATTCAGGACGTAGATGTCTCTATTTTATCAGAATTCACTTTCTCTGGAACGTGTCCATTTTTATTCCATGTCTGTTCAGCTGTCCCATAAGTGAAATCTACACCATCCATTATTACTGTCACAAAACCTGGGGCTAGCTTTTCCCATAATCCAATGGACCACTTCATGGCAAACTACAGTCAGCCTCTCACCAATTCAATAATTTCAAGGGGGCTATGTAGACCACCCACAAAATATAATACTGCTAATTTTAATAGGCCTGTATTTTTATTTAAAGTTAAAGCTTTTTTTGTTGTATAACGTACAGCAATTAAAATCCGTGTCCATTTAATATGTCCATTAGACAAAGGTAATGAACATGTATGCAAAATGTTAGCCTGAGAGTTGGGTAGAATTATATAGAACAATGAATTGTTGATGCATCATCGATAGCATTGGTTAAGCATATGAGATATTCAAGTTCTGCTTGCGTAACACACTACAGTGAAGAAATGATAATCCAGCTCTGGTGAAAACCTGTGCTGCATCCTACTTTAAGTCAAGAGGTAAACTGCTAAGGTATGTCAGGTCAGGTATGGAGCATGCACTGGAGCAGCGCGTCGCTGTGTCCACTTTCCGCCGGCACTCGAGGGGCCTCCGTCAGGTCATCCCCCAGGAAGATGTCTGCCCATCCCCATCTCCTTGAGATGCTGATCAACCTGCTGCAACAATGAGCCATGTGGTCGGCCCATTGGCCTCCTCCACCACAAAGCTCCCTCTCTGAGAGAATCTGGTGAGCAGGATCAGCATCAGGAAAACAAGCCACATGGCCATACAGCTGCAACTGATGCTCACAGACTATGCAGGTAACAAATCTCATTTGAGTCTTAGCAACCGCTCGTTGGACACAAAGTCCGACCAGCGATAGCCAAGGATTCTCCGAAGAGACCTGGTACCAAAGCAATTAAGTCGCTGTCTCGGATCCCTGGTCAGAGTCCAAGTCTCACATCTGGAGAGCAAGACTGGAAGCACCAATGACCTGAAGACTCGGACTTTCGTCCTCCCGCGCATGTACTGGCAGTGCCACACCCCATGATCCAATGAATCCACGACTCCCCAGGCCCGACCCAAATGTCTATTCACCTCTGGCTCAGAGCCAACAGAGACACGAATATCACTGCCAAGGTAAGTGAATCTCTCTGTAACCTCAACATCCTCTCCACAAATAGGAACAGACAAGAAAGCAGCATCCAAGATGTCATTGAAAGCCTGGATATGAGTTTTAACCCAGGAAACCCATAATCCCAGTGGCTCCGACTCCTCATTCAGCACCTCGAGGGCCCCCAAAAGGGCCCCAAAAAGATCTAGAGTCTCCGAAAAGATGACTGCATCATCTGTGAAATCAAGTCAGAGATCTTGACATACCCAAACGATGCACCGCAGCTTGATCTCTCCGACATCCTACCGATAATACAGTCCATACAAGTGCTGAAAAGTGTGGGAGCCAGTACACACCCCTGACGAACTCCAGTCGCAACTGGAAATAAGTCGGAGATGGTACCACCACATCTCTCAGCACTCTCAGTACCAGAGTATACTTCAGATGTCAAATTGATCAGTTTTGGTGGCACCCCACAAAGACCAAGAATCCTCCAGAGGGCATACCACTTCACTGAATCAAACGCTTTGCTGAGATCAACATAGGCTGCAAGGAGCCCCTGCCAAAACTCTCATCTGCGTTCAGTGAGGACCCGAAGAGCTAGGATACAGTCAATCGTTGACCTCTTTTGTGGAAAGCTTGACTTTGGATACTGGTGCCCAAGCAGATGGTGGCATACCCTATCAATAATTATCCGAGCAAAGACCTCACCCGGCACTGAGAGCAGCATAACTCCTTGGTAGTTGTTGCAGTCTTGGCGATCACCCTTCCCTTTCCAGAGAGGACAACAAGGCCCTCTTCCAGTCAGTTGAGAGGATGCCTGTGTTCCAGACAGAGCACAGAACTGCATGCAATGGCATGAATACAGCATTTCCACCAGCCTTGAGAAGTTCAGCTTGGACACCACAGATCCCAGGAGTTTTACCCCATTTCAACTGGTTCACTGCAGTCTGTATTTCCACAAACGAAGGTGTATCACAGTTGGTTGGAGGGTCAGCAATAGGGATAGGAAAAACCCTGACATCCAACTCAACAGATGGTGGATCAGCCTGGTACAGCCGCTAAAAGGAACTGGCCCAGCAGGCCAGTTGACCACAAAGCAGGATGAGAATCACTTGATCACAGGTGATGCTCGACTCCCTCAAAGGTTCCTCACACATAGGCCTCCTTGTCCACCCTCAACGCATGTACAGTTTTACGCCTCAGCTCCCTGAACAGCTCAGCTATGCCATTCAGCCTGGCCCTGTGACTCTGGTCAATGGGATTCAGTGTCCCATGAGAGAGAAAATTCTACTTCGTCCTACGATGAGTTCCAAGACATCCACCGGCAACATTAAGGACGGTGGTCTTGAAGGCACTCCACAACTCTTTAGGATTCCCCAAAGCCCCCAGCCCCCCCCAAACCCCACTTGGCCTGTTTGCAAACTGCTCAGCTACCCTCTCATCATTGAGCCTTCCAACATCCAGCCTCGGCTAGGATGGTGCCATTCTCCTGGATTTAATCTGAAACTTCAGAGTTGGTACAACAAGCCTGTGGTCGGTATTGAGGAACTGAGCACTCTGGTAGATCCTGCATTTCTGGATCATCCTCCAGCAACCAATGAGCACATGGTCAATCCCCTTTGCCACACCACCTGCTTCGGAATACCAAGTTCAGTGATGAGCCTGTGGGCACTGAAACCCTGAACCAGCCATCCTAAGACCATGACTTCTTGCAAAGTCAAGGAACTTAGTGCTATTCTGGTTCACAGTTCCATACCCATGGGGACCAACACACGTCTCATAACCATCCCTATCAGTTCCAGTTGATGCATTGAAATCCCCCAAGACGAGAGGAGAATCTTGCCTAGGACACTGATCAACCACAGACTTGAGCATGGCATGGAATGCATCCTTCATGGTGAGAACACTCACCTCAGTCAGAGCAAATACAGAGACCAGGGAAATGACACCAAAGGAGTGATGATTCCTTAGTCTCATAATACGCTCGTTGACTGGTGTTACCTCAATTATCATTGGAGTCACTCAGCTTATTTGACACAGCTACAGCAACTCCTTGGGCAAGGTATCCATCAGAGCGAACAGACCAATAGTAGGTGTAACTACCTGCCATTATGTCACCGCAATACGCTCTCTGAACCTCAGAGTGCTGCAATACCAATGTCCAAACACTTGAGCTCAGATGATACCAGAGATAGGTGATCATCCTCTCTTAGGGATATGCCATTCCAGGCACCCACCTGTAGGGAGACCTCAGGTTAGCCCAAGGAGACCGTCATCTGGTGGACGACAGCTCAGCATCACCCTGACACACACAACCACAATCTGACCCCATGGTTTTCCTCCTTTCATCAAGGAGTAGGTGTCCCGAAGGCTTAGCCCCAATACCATCATCTGGTGAGCAGTTCTCTGGAGGGCACCTGCACAGGAGGTACTTACACAGAGTGGGTTTTCAGATTTTTTTGTGCTTTTAGAATGTTTTGTGGAATGAAGGGTTTTAGTGTGGCCAGAGTGCAAATTCTGCTACCAACCTCATAAAAAGTAACCCAACTGCAGGAGAATCTCCGCAGACACAGTTGGGCACGAGATATGGATGGCCCTTGGCTCACAATAGGCTGGGATGGTACCTGACAATAACTCACCTGACAATAAAGGTATGATGCTTTGCTAATTTTCACACATGATCTCCAAGGAATCATTCAGTAAGCAGGGATTGAATGAATGAATGAATATTGACCATTCAGGAATCCACGATGTGAACATTTATCTGAAGCACATTTATAAATTATACAGAGACATGTACACAAATACACAATTTTGTGAAACAAACACAAATACACAATGTGCCCCGTGGATGCATCATGTTGACCAGCATCTCAAGGAGATGGATATGGGCCAAGCATCTGCCTTGGGGATGGCCAGACGGAGGCCACTGGAGTAGCAGCGGAAACTGGGCACACCGATGCACTGCTCTGACGCATGCTCCCATACCTGTCCTGACCTGATCATTGCCTCATTGCTCGTCGTCCTTGCTTTTGGGAGGGCTCTTCATGTTTGTGTGTCTGCCTTACCACTAGATTTGGAGGGTCTTTCACAGGCAGCGTTGATGATCCTTCTCCAGTGTGTTGAGGTGTCTTTTAAATATCTCTCTGTACCAAATATCTCTGTACTAAATATCTCTCTGTACTAAATATCTCTCTGTATCTAAATAGCTGAGCCCATATCTCAGCTCTCTACCGTAAGGTGGGGATGATGACTGCTTGATAAACTACAAGCTCAGTTTTTGGTTCTGATGTCATGATCTTCAAGCACCTGTTTTCTCAGGTGACCAAAGGCTGCACTTGCACATTTATAGTGATGTCAGATGTCTTCATCATAATCAACAGATGTGAGAAATGACTTCCCAGGTAATGGACATACTCTATGTTCTACAGAGTTTCACCATGAATATGAATTGCTGGCGAAGGGGACTGCTCATTGGGAGCTTGGTGATGGAGGACCTTATTCTTCTGAATGTTAAGGGTCATTCCCATTTTCTTGTGTACCACTGTAAAGACGTCGATGATTGCCTGAAGATGTTTCTGAGTCAGTGCACATTTTGGCACCATCAATGTACTGAAGCTGGATGATTGAAGTCATGGTGATCTTGGTTCTGGATTGGTGTTGGCTGGGATTAAACAACTTACCATCCATTTTGTATTTCAGCTTCACTCCAACTGGGACCTTATCAGTGGTCAGATGTAACATCGTGGTTAGGAATTTCGAGAAAAGTGTTGGGGCAACGACGCAGCCTTGTTTTTTGGGGTCTTAATGTAAAATGAGGTCTGTATCTGATTACTGAGAATCATCGCTTGCACACCTTCATGAAACAGGTGAAGAATGCTGACACATTGTGGAGGACAACCAAACGTCAGAAATATCTTCCACAGTGCTTCTCGGTTAATCAAGTCAAAGGCTTTCATGAGATCAAAGAAGGCCATGTAGAGAGGTAGAGTATATGTTGTTCCTGGCATTTTTCCTGCAGCTGGCGATCAGTGAAGATCATGTCAGTTGTGCTTCTTAATGGCCTAAATCAACACTGGCGTTCTCAAAGGAGTTCTTTCGCAAATGGAAGGAAACGATTTCCTGTGATGGACAACAGGGCGATCCCTCTATAATCTCCACAGTTGGACATGTCTCCTTTCTTGAAGACCATCACTATAATGACATCTCTGAGATTAGCTGGGATTTCCTCATCATTCCAAATCTTCAAGATGAGGGCATGGAGCTTCGATGCGAGCCTTTCTCCACCCTGCTTGAAGATTTTGGGGGGGGATTCCATCAACTCCAGATGCTTCACTTTTCATCTGTTTGATGGCATTCCTCACCTCATTGAGGATTGGAGGAATTTTGAGCTCTTCTTAAACAGTGTGTTGTGGGATGGAGTTAAGAACACTCCCAGACAAGAGAATCCTGATGGAGATCTTCAAAATGCTGTTAATCCTTAGGTACCCGGATTGGAAAAGCTTTGGTAGCACTGAAAAAGTCACGTACATCGTTATCAGGGAAAGTTTGAGTCAAACAGTTCTAACAGTTGTTCTCCAGCAATGATCCACTCACAAAATGCCACAATCATCACCACCACCTCAGACCTCCACAACCATCACCATGTTTAACCAGCCGTCTGTCCACTCCAACCTGCTCTCCTCGTGCTTTACTCTGACACTTTTCATGCGCATTTGTCAGTTGTTGAGCTTTCTACCACAATAAACCAATTCACAAGACTGACCATACGCTCATTTAAGCACAGACTGGCAATGGCATTGTCTGTTTGGTTATCATTGACTCGGTCAATGGGCTTCATCTTGTGGTGGGACCAAGTGCTCTGTGCCTGAGGTCAATTCTTACATGTAAAGTAAGTAGATGATAAATGGGGTTTCTGGGACACCCATTCAAATGAATGGGGGAGGGGGGGGAAGGGAAAAACTTTCTGACCAAAGCCCTAAAAGCTCAAAATAGGAGACATTTTCTCCCTGCCTATCCCCTTCCCTCCCATACAAGCAAATGTAAAATTGAGATTCATTTTATTTTCTTTTAACATTCATTTCCATCGAGTATATTTACTTTATCTCTTCAAGCACAAAATAAAGGGAAGTTCACTATCCCTCCTTTGGTTCTGTAAAATTGGGAAGTGCCTTTAAGAGCACAGTCATGCTGTGAAAATGAGGAAGTATTATGTGCCCATGTCTCTCATGGTCATCTATCTATAATTCCAACAATCTCTGTGTGTCTGTGACCACTGTTTCTCGACAACCACTGGTCTGATCTAATTGAAACTTGCCAGGTATATTGCTGGGTACCTGAGTATGTGCCTTTTCAAGGTTTGATATTAATCGGACAAGTGGTTCCCAAGTTATGGCCATTTATTTACCAAACCAATGACAGGACACGTTGCTGCGTAGGCAATGGCTTACAACGTATGGACTTCCGGATAGTGATGACTTACTGTATTCTAATAATTTCTCGATTTCTTATGCGCATTTATAGATAAACACAATGCCCCAATCTAGTCGTCGTTTACGAGAGTGAAGGAATGGCCTGTGTAGTTGTTTGAATTTTTTTTTGCACATACGGCCAAGCACATACGGCCATGCACGTACGGGCACGCGAGAGTGAAGGAACGGCCTGTGTGGTTGTTGTTTCTGGCACACGGTTTGAAATTTTTATTTTTATTTTATTTTTATTTTTTGCACGTATGGCCACGCACATACGGGCACGTACTAGTATCTTAAATCATCAGAACACTAACAGAACAAAGTTTAGCTAAAAGCAAGCAAAAACAACTTTTAAAAAAAGAATATATTTTAAACGTAAGTTTTAGAAAAAGAAAAGATAAAATCTCTATTTCAGCCCTCACACCCGAACCAAGCCAAAAAACAAAAACGGTCATTTATTTCCTTTGAGACACACCCTGAAAAACTCATTGTTGTGTAATCTCCTATGATGTCGTCAACTCGAGGCTATTTATTGCCAAAGTGAATTTCGTTCTTATTCAGAGTCTTATTCAGAAAATTTTCAGTCTTATTCAGAGAATGGAGTATTTAGAAGAGAACTCTGACCTTGCAGATCAATCGTTTTCACAAGATGAGAGATGAGATCCTTGAACCCATTCATTATTTGTTGTTTTATATAGGATTAAATCACTATACAACCAATAATTATTGTATGACTTTTTCTCACAGGTTGTCCCCAACAAGAACATCGTTGATAACTGATCTGGAACAGGAGTCCTTTGAATTCCACGATGAGTGGCAAAAAATGAATGACTTCCTTAAAGACATTCAATCGTCCAGAAGAAAATTGAATGACATTTTTGTTGGCTGGAAAGAAGTTGTCTCATGTCGTCTGACCTTGAATGAGTCGAGTCAAAGGTGAGAAATTGTGTGTGTGTGTGTGTGTGTGTGTGTGTGTGTGTGTGTGTGTGTGTGTGTGTGTGTGTGTGTGTGTGTAAATCTCTCTTGAGTGTTGATTCATTATTTAAAAAAAATCAGTTTAAACACTTGTCTGGATGAACCAAACACACAACTTAATCTTGAGGGGGTAGGACAAAGTTGGGGGCACACAGTGGGGTGAGGCTTGTGTGGGTGGGCTTGTGTGGATGTGGCTTATGTGGTTCAATATGATCCAGCAGATCAATATATACTCTATCATCCTTATTTTTCATATCCAATGGTTAATCAAAATACTTTGATTCATCCCTCACAGTTGAACTTTGTTTTCCATGTTTTGTTCAAAGAAACATTAATCTCGGAGTTAGTTCGACAGTGGGTTGAGCAGAACTCAAGAACCTTAATTCATCATTAAATATCAATCCCTTTTCTTGAACAGGATGAAATATTGCTGGTTGTTCTGTTGGAATGAGTCCTGTTTTGTTTTTTGAATCCGCTGAATATTCATTGTTTTGAAGAGCCTTCACAATATAATCAGGGGGTTGATTAATATCTTCTAGTTGTTGAAATAATCCTTAATCATCATATTCTAATTCTCCTTTATGCTCTAATTCTTCCTCCGTCATTTGACTGAAATCTTTTAACATTTGAAGTTTTTTAGGAGTATATTCTATTGTGGGAACTGTGGAAGCATCCATAATTTTTTCTTCGGAAGTTTTTAAAAGTGGTTAAAAAAATTTCTCTTCTTTTCTTTCAAATGCTTCTTCACCCATTAGTTTCTGTCTGTGTTTCTTCTTCATGTCTTCCTGTTGTTTTACAACGTTTGAAACCAACTCTTGATGCTCCTTAAATCTTCTTGCTCTTTCTTTAACATCCATTTTGTTTGTTGGAAAATGTCATTCACTGAATTATAAAGGTCAACAGGAAAATTTTCCTTTTCTTCATCATTAAAGTAGATGTGTTCAAATATATCCTTTTCTTCAAATATTTCATGAAATTCTTTATTAACATTAATACGAGTTGCAATTTCTTCTTCACCAATATTGTATCTCTGCTTTTCATACGTTTACGTTGAGTTTCTTCATCAACATCAAAACCGAATGATAAAATCTTAACTCCATTACCACTCAGATGTTTAATAATTTGTCTCATTCCTTCTGGATTTGTTTCTAATATTCCAAGACCACCAGATTTTAGTTTCTTTAACTCACTCTTACAATGTGAATATTTTGTTGTACCAAGTGAAACCTCCTCAAATATTTGACCTTCATTCCTCAATCGCATAGGTTCCTCTTCTGAAATATAGTTATAATCCTCACCCTCTACTTCTCCAGGTCGCATTGCTCTGGTTGTTGTCGAAACAATACGAATCACATGGTGGTTTTTTAGAAAATTTACAATATTTTCATTTGTACTATTCAAGAACCTTGATTTATGAAAGTTTTTTTTCCAGAAGCAGATTTACCCACAAGATTTATAATAATGGTTGCCATTTATATATGTAATTATTTATAAAATAAAAAAATATCCCTTAATATCTCATCTTGTTTCACAACAATATATTTATATTTTTCAGTCGTGTGCTTCATATAATCCCCAAATTCCTTTTTACTACATAATGTAGAACAATTGTCTCTCCAAAAATTGTTTATATCTTTTGAATTTAACTTGAATAAAATAAAAGTATTAGCATTGTTTCTTATTGAGCGATGAGGGAGTTGAAAGTATGATTGACTAAGATAAATACAATTACAAGAAGAATGTCTCCCTCTTGTGTAGTAGCTATCCATTACCGTTTGGTTTTTCTCATTAACACAATCATCAAAGATAACGAGGTTCTTTTTTGTTTTATCCAAATCTTAGGGAGAAGGTATATCATCCGTATTATCACTAAGAATTATCCATTTTAATTATCCATATTATCACTAAGAATCAGCTTTGATTTTTTTTATATCTCTGCGTATCACAAAATAGTTGTATTACATCTTCAATGTTGTAATCATTTTGTTTGTTTTGAAGTTTAAATAAACCGATTATATCTTCTTTTTGAAGACCAGCATGAAAACCTTGTGAGAGTCATTGATACTCAGGTTGAAAACTTGACTTTGGGAAAATTATTAAATTATCATAATCTAAAAAGTTGGGAATAAGGAGCATCTTTAAAAGGAAGCAGGTTTTTTCCACATCCGCTTGAACCAACTATGAGACATCTTAATGAATGTGGAAGATTTTTATGATTGTTAAATTTTATCTTATTTTCCCAAATGGGTAAAAAAAATCATTCATTTATATATTTGGAAAACGGGTTATTTAATTTTTTATTGGCTTTTTTAGAAACTCTATGTTTTATCCTAAGTTCAGGTTTAATTTCAAGATAATCCATTATTTTATTTTTACAATATCTTGTGTTGATATTTCCCTGAAAATGACAATCGTTAATAATATAAATCATTCATCTACAAAATATGGTCGTCATTTGTTCAGTCTCTTCTCTTGTAAGAAAAGGTGTATTATCACCCTCATACTTTACATTCATTTCTTGAATCAATCTTGTAAAGTAATTCATTTTTGTTGTAAGTCTCAAAGAATTATATTCCTTTTTATATTTTTTATTATCATTAATTAGAAGATAATCACAGAATATACATTGTTTATAGGCTTTCGACTCTGTGTTTAATCCCCGTCTTTCACATGCAGGACAATTCTCAAATTTGTCCTGTGGAGAATCAGGAAATTCAAGAGGCTCAACATCTAGTAAACTATTCATATTTATAAAGTTAAACTTTACTTCAAATAAAATTCATCTTCGGTATCATCTTCCGTACTTTCATTGGTGCTTTCACAATCATCTATAAAACTATTTTCATAACTATTGTTTGAACACAAACTCTCAGTATCATAACTGTCTTCTGTTCCAACAGAGATACTATCATCACTCTCATAATCTTTAAAATCTTCAGTTGAATAATGACTCATATTTAATTAGTAGAAAAAACATTACCACCTATATCTATACTTTTTTCATTAACAGATTCAACTACTACATTTTTTTTATATTGAAGGTAATTTTAAAATGGTCCTTAACAACTATTGAACGAAATGTCATTTCAGCTGATATATTAACATACTTTATTTCATCAGGATTTACATCTTTAGGGTTGTTGAAAAAAAATACAAATTTCTCCTTGCATATTACAAATGGTCTTATATTTTCTTTTTAAAGCTTCATCCATGAGGTTTTTCTTTTTTGATACTTTTTCTTGTTTCATGTCTTTTTCTCGTTTTGAATATATTGCCAGAAGGAGAGGAGAAACTTTTGTTAGAGCTACTTTTATTGATGTTCTTCCAGATATACTAAAAGCCCTTCCACTGAAGGAAATTGAAGAACTCGTATTATTCACCATAATTGTTTTTATCCAATAGTTGTTATATTTATCTTTATTCAATTTTACATCCTCGACATATTTCTCAGTATCATTTACAAATGAAGAGATTGATTGAAACTTGTCTTTTGTGTCTTGATACATTGTATTTTTTTGGTGAAAAAAGTTGGAGGAGAAAATGGTTTTAAGCACAGATTCACCTATAAATTAAACAGAATTTTCATCAAGAAAATTTTATTTTAAGCAAAGTTTTGTTATATAAATATGGTGAATACAATGTGCTGTGACGTTTGTAATCATGAATATGAATGTGATAAAAAAAACACCTTCAAACCAACAAACACACATTCAATCTTTTCAGACAAATATCTCCACTTGACCAAGAAACAAAACATTGTGAAAGATGTGAAATTATATTCTTTTAAAAAAAATTGAAATAAACACCTTCAATAACGCAAACACAAGAAGAATGAAGAAAGGGAACATGCCACTAAATTCTCCATTGAAAACACTGATGGGGCATTTAAAGGACATATAAAAAGAAGATTGTTTTGCTTTCAAGACCCTGCACCATCTTCAATCATTGAAGCTGTTGATATGGTAAAACAAAGTATTGAAACTATAATTAAAAAGACATTAAGTGAAATGAAAACTTTTATGTTTTATATGGGAGTAAAATTGAATATGGTAAGAGAAGGTGATGAAACTACTCCCTATATGAGGACAACCCCTCACTTTATCTCATCATTTCAAGATTTAGTAAGATGTGATGTTTACGATTAACTCCAGAGACAAGAACAAGATGGCGATAACACTGTAGTCGGTAGTGGATTTGCTATTACAAAAATAATCGTTTTAGATATATACATCTTAAAATCAGATCCTCTTCAAGCTTCTTCTTGTATTGATTTACCAAAAGAGATATAACTTAAGAAAGTGGTTGTTAATATTCAAAACAAAGATAATTAACTTGAATGTTGATTATAAGGAATAGAATAAGGAATATTTTAGTCTTAGTTAAGCCTAGTTTGAAGCAAATCAGATCATTTTTGATGAAGTTATGAGCAGAAAACGATTTTTATATTTTCGTGATCTTGACCTTGACCTTTGATCCAATTGGACCCAAAAGTTAATGGGGTCGTCCAAGGTTCATTGCCCACCTGTGGATTAAATTTGAGAGTGTTTGCAAAAGCCTTTGGCCGTAAAGTTGCTAACAGACAGACAGACAGACAAACAAACAAACCGGAGGATTACAATATCCCGCTCCCTCCCTCCGGGGGGCGGGATAAGAAATGTTTTCTATGGTGTGTTCTTGCTCACTTACATCCTCCACAATGGAAACCTGAAAGGGTTGAACATTATAAGAAATACGAGAATAGATTAAAGGTTAAAGATTTAAAGTTTCCAATGTTATTGAGAGATATTCCAAAATTTGAGAAAATGAATAATCTATCTGTTAATGTATATAGATTAACGGATACAAAAAAGTTCAGATATTTAAAATTTCAAACAACTATAAAAATGATGAAACACACATTGACCTTCTCTACTTTACTTCAAAGGAAAAATCACATTATGCTTTCATCAAAAATTTATCAAGATTAACCAAATCACAACTATACAAGAGAAAATGTAAAACATATCCTTGTAAGAAATGTCTCAACTCCTTTCATACAAAAGAACGATTAAATCAACATTCGAAATATTGTAGCAATCATAAATCAACCAGAATAAATTTACCAAAAGCAGGTTCAAACATATCATTCAAAGATTTCAACAAATCTATAAAACACCCGTTTGTGATATATGCTGATTTTGAAAGAATCCTTGAAAAGATAGATACTGTTTCTCCAAATTCAAATAAATCATACACAAATAAATATCAAAAACATACTCCTTGTGGTTTCTGTTATTATATCAAATCATCTGTTGGTGATGAATACAAGTTAGAACTTTATAGAGGAGAAGATGCCTGAGAGGAGTTTGAAAGACGATTGGAAAAAGACTGCATAAGACTAAGAGAAATAATGGCTAAAACCTTCAATCCAATGTCATTAACAAAGGGAGAGAAAAAGGAATTTAGAAAGAACAGTATCTGTCATATTTGTGAGGAGAAAATTGAGGGAGAGGTCAAAGTTAGGGATCATTGTCATCTTACTGGAAAATACAGAGGTCCAGCTCATTCCCGTTGTGATCTTAATTACAAGCCCACAAACTTTATTCCTGTCTTTCTTCACGACAACACTCACGATGACACACATCTATTTATATGAACTTTCAAAGACATCTGGAGATATTTCTGCCCTTCCTAACACAGATCAAAAATACATCTCATTCACAAAAACAATTCATACATCCCCCATAATCCATATCAGATTTCTTGACACATATAAGTTTATGGCAAGTCCATTATCTAACTTAGCATCAAATATTAAAAACTTACCGAATCTTAAATCACATTTCTCAAATCAAAAAGAGATTGATCTCTTCTCACAAAAGGGAATATATCTGTATGACTACATGGATTCATTTGATAAGTTTAAAGAAACACAACTTCCTTCAAGGGAAAGTTTCTATAGCAAGTTGAATAAAACTCATATTTCCAATAGAGATTATACACAAGCTAAAAAGGTTTGGGAGAAGCTTAATATAAATAATCTTGGAGAATATCATGATTTGTATCTTAAAACTGATGTATTGTTATTGGCTGATGTGTTTGAAACTTTTACAACAGTCTGTCATAATATAAATTCTTATGGATTAGACCCCATTCACTATTACACAGCCCCGGGTTTGGCTTGGAGTGCTATGTTAAAAATGATAAAACAGAATTTGGAATTAATTAGTCATATAGATATGCTTTTAATGATAGAGAAGGCTAAAAGAGGAGGAATATCTCAAGTATGTTCCAAGAGATATGCTAAAGCAAATAACAAATATCTTCCTGATTATAATAAGAATGAGGACAACTCATACCTGATGCGTTATGATGCTAACAATTTGTATGGGTGGGCTTTGGCTCAATCTTTTCCTAATGGAAAACTTAAATGGGTTAAAGAAAAACATTATGAAAAAGTTTTACAAGACATTGTTGTCTCCTCTCAAAAAGAATTGGATGAAGCTGAAGTTGGATATTATTTTGAGGTTGATTTAAAATATCCAGAAGAACTTCATAAGAAACATAAAGACCTACCTTATGCCCCTGATTAAGAAAGTCCAAGAAAATAATGGTTAAGTGATTACCAACAGTCATTTAATATCAAAGGTAGATCTACAGAAAAACTACTTACTACATTAAATGATAAATAAAGTTATGTTTTGCATCAAAGCAACTTGAGACAATATTTATCTGATGGGTTGAGAGTGAAGAAAATGTATAGGATTTTGAAATTGAAACAAAGTCATTGGTTAATGAAGTATATTGATTTTAATACAAAAAGGAGAACAGAAGCAAAAACAGATTTTGAGAAGGACTTTTATAAATTAATGAATAATGCTGTATTTGGAAAGACTATGGAAAATGTTAGGAATCGACAAACCATAAGATTTGCTACATCTTGGAAACAGGCTTCAAAGTTAATTAATAGACTACGTTTTGAGTGAGCGGAGGTGTTTTCTGAAAACTTTTGTGCTATTTATTTGAAAAAAGAGAGTATTGAAATGGATAAACCTATTTATATAGGAACATCAATTCTTGACTTGTCAAAGTCGTTAATGTATGACTATTACTATAATAATTTAAAATTAAAGTATAAGGATAATGTGTTATTGTTATATATGGATACAGATAGTTTTATATTAGAAATTAAGACAAGGGATTTATATGAAAATATGATTGATAATATTGATATATATGATACAAATTATAATAAGTCAGGTGATGTGTTGTTTTCATCAAAGAATAAAAAGGTTATTGGTAAGTTTAAAGATGAATTGGGGGGGAAGGTCATGAGTGAATTTATAGGATTGAGATCAAAGTCTTATGGTTTCACGTATATTGATAATAATAACATTGAAAGGTGTGATAAGAAGCTAAAGGGAATAAAGAAAAATATAATCAAGGAAACAATAAACTTGAAACATTATTACAACTGTTTAACCTTAAAGAAGGAAAAGTGCAGAAAAATGAATACAATAAGAAGTTATAAACATCAATTGTATACATAACAGATAAATAAGAAAGCATTAGGAGCTTTTGATGATAAAAGATATATTTTAGAGAATGGAATCAATCGTCTTCCTTATGGTTATAAGTATAAGTGTTGAGATATTGGGTTGGGAATTTTAACAGGCTTCCGCCGTCTTTTTACTGATTTATTAATGATAGAACCAAGCAATAACCAAACCAAAGAGTGGAGATGTAATCAGCCTTGGTATTTAAATGGGAAACATAAAGAATGTGAGAAATATCAAATAAGTCTTATTGAAGAAATAACTGGGGTAAAAGTAGATAAAACAAATAAGTGGATAAATTTAACTACAAATAAGTAGGATGATGTAATGAAAAAAAATATACCCTTGAATGGACTGAAAACTTTGATGGTTATCAATTGAACAATGGAAAAACAATTTACTACAATCTCAAAATGATGTGTGGCTCAGGAGGTGGTCAAATAAGAGCATTAAGAGAAGTTTGTCATTTCATTTCTGCTCAACAAAGACACTTAAACCAAGAACCAAGTTCAAAGTTATTCTTTGTGAATATACTCAATGGAAATTAATGTTGTAAGAAAATTAAGTTATTCCCTAAAGTTGAACATGGACAAATATTCGTTGGTTCGCTCTTTGAGTATAATGAAAATATGAAAGGGAAGAAGTGCTTTAATGAGTAAGTCTCAATCTTTCAGTCTCAATTTTACATTTGCTTGTATGGGAGGGGGAGGAAATGAGTCTCAATTTTGCATTTGCTTGTATGGGAGGGAATATATGCTTGTATGCTTGTATAGGGGATAGGTGGGGAGAAAATGAGTCTCCTATTTTGAGCTTTTGGGGCTTGGGTCAGAAAGTTTTCCCCTTTCCCCCATTCACTTGAATGGGCGTCCCAGAAACCCCATTTATCATCTACTACAGTAACTTTATTGTTCCATGTAACCCCTTTCTTGGCATTACACTGAAATACACAGTTTGGTGTCTGTCTGCCTGTACATCTGTGGCCGATGCATTCGGTCCTTACTTATCCAATCTCAACAAACTCATAAGACAAAGGTTGTAGCTACTTGGTTTGCCCCGACTCCCCTCTAGTTCTAAAGGTGGGGCAAATGCAAATTCTCAATGTAAATGTGCACCGTGCAGTGCCACTTCTAATAGTGATAGGAGAGGGTATGATGAGTGATGCTTCAGAGACCTCAATTGTATCACGATTAAGAGGCCTTTACCATATTTTTCACACTCGCATAGCCTTTTTGTTTTTGACTTCACTGCAAAAAATGCGGAGAAATTCCTACGTTTTATTGCCTTTTCCACCTCGGAAAAACACCATGTTAAGGTGTATAGATCACAGCTTGAGGATCGTTCCACTTTATTGTAGCATTTTACCACGATGTTGAGGTCGGGGAGAGATTCACTTACCTTGCCAGTGATATTGATGTCTGCTGGCTGTGAGTCAGAGGTCAATAGACGTCTGGGTCAGGCCTGGGGAGTCATGGATTCACTGGATAATGGGGTGTGACGCGGCCGGTACCTGTGCAGGAGGATGAAAGTCTGAGTCTTCAGGTCCTTGGTGCTTCCAGTCTTGTTCTATGGATGTGAGACTTGGACTCTGACCAAGGATCTGAGACGGAGACTTAATTCCTTTGGTACCGGGTCTCTTCGGAAAATTCTTGGCTATCGCTGGTCGGACTTTGCGTCCAACGAGAGGTTGCTGAGAGAGACTCAAATGAGATTTGTTACTTGCATAGTCCGTGAGCGTCAGCTGCGGCTATATGGACATGTGGCTTGTTTTCCTGACGCTGATCCTGCTCACCATAATCTCTCAGCAAGGGAGTCTCGTGAGTGGAGGAGGCCAATGGGCCGACCACATGCTTCGTGGTTGCAGCAGGTTGACCATCATCTCAAGGAGATGGGGATGGGCCTGGCATCTGCCTGGCGGATGGCCAGACGGAGGCCCCTGGAGTACCGGCGGAAAGTGGACGCAGCGACGCGCTTCCCTGGCGCATGCTCCCATACCTGACCTGACCTTACCACAACCGCTTCCCTCGGGAGCAGGTGTTTCTCGTTAACTTAAGCCAACTTAATATCTCCTTCCCTCAATAAACCCTGCAATGACCCATTTTACCTTTTCACATGAAATTTAGCCAGGGTACAATGCCCTATATTAAAGAGATACCATGATTTGTAGCAGAGCTTAAAATGGATATAACTATGAAAAAAAAAAATCAGATTTCATTTCTTGACATTCTTTCACAGATTTATTTATTTCCTTTTTTGTTTTATTGCTCCTGGCAAATTTTTCTGCATATAGTTTTTCATGGAAACAACAACAAATTCTAAGGGGGAAAACAAATTAAATTCTGCACAACAATCTGAAAGAAACTCGATAAACATGAAAAGTCTTAAAGAGTACTGCTTGGAACTATCTATGCCATTTTGATAAAATCTAAGAAGCCGCTCATATGTTAAAAAAGTTTAAACCATGTCATGCCGTTGTTCATCTCCCAGATAAGACTGATCGATGTGTATTTTATAGAAACTTCAAGAAACGAGCACTCATTTCAATAAAATCTTGTAGTTTGAAAACTGTCGAGCCGATCGAGAGGGAAAGTTCTGATGGCACGTGTAACGTCGGCCTACCTTTATGGTCTGTAGATTGTGGCACTGACAGAAAGACAACAACAAAGGTTGCAGGTCTGTGGGAACAACTGGGCCAGGATTGCAGGAGTGAAGAGTGTGGATAGACGGAGGATGGGATGAACTGAGGGAGGAGGTTGGCGTGCAGATTAGCTTGACAGGGAGATTGGTGAAATACCGGCTGAGATGGGCTGGAGACTATTGATGGGGAGGGAAAGAGAATGGCAAAGAGAGTGGATAGGTTGAGGGAGCAAGGAAGGAGAAAAAGAGGTAGACTACATTTGAGATGGGAGGATTGTGTGGGGAGAGATATCTGTAAGGTAGGGGGTTGGAGAGAGGAGAGAGTTGCCCGAAGACAGAGGGAGGTGGAGGAGTATCATGGTGTCATATCATGGTCTTCGTGTCATCCTTTGGCCAAAACAGTGCGGACTGATGAGGAAATTATCGATGTCCTCGGAGCTTTTGAAACATCTGCAAAAAAGGTCATTTTGGCAGGAATCTTTGCAGCTGAACATGTTAAAATTCCTCAGTTCCACAGGATTTTTAAAGAAACACTTTTTAGACATCTTTTTTGCATTTTTTTTCTCTCCTGCATCCTTCCAAGCTCCACGAGATTATTGGTGAGGGTCAAGCTTCTTTAACATCATTTGTTCAAGACAGGTTGGAGATAGTCGAACAAGATGATCAGGTTCCGTTCAGTGATGTGGAAAATTTTCATTTTGATGGCAGCATCAGTCATAATTTTGAGGGAAATTCAACGAATTGAACTTTTTGAGTTTCCATGACGCTTGAGAAAAGTTGTCAGACAAAAAAAAAAAAAGAGTTGAATGAATCAACTTGAGAAAAGTTGAATGAATTACCTTTCAAGCTTTGAAATCACATAAAATAAATGCAAAAACCCTGTGATTGATTCATGCTTATTGTCCCCTGCCAACCAACGAATTTGGCGGGGGATATAGAAATGGGTTCCGTCCGTCCGTCCGTCACATTTCGTTTCCGGAGCTTAACTACAAATCCCCTCAAGATATATTTACGAAATTTGGTACACATATCAAGCAAGTGGTGAACTGGTGCCTTTTGATATTTAGAGATTTCCCCCAAAAAAATTTCTGTCCCTTTCCATGGAAACAAGTTGGGTATTAAGAAATAATTGAGGTTAACCTTTTTTTCCAGAACATAGTTGCAAAACTATTAACTATTTCTTTATGAAATTTGGAACACACATCAAGAATAAATTGAACTGGTGCCTTTTGCTACTTGTCCTCATTAACTATGGTGGGGGATATCGAAGACTTTGTATTCAACGGAGGCTAGTTTTCATTGAAATCCTTTGATGTTTGCGGAGGAGTTATTAAAAAAAACAAGAAGAGTGGTTCAGTCTTATGCGAGAGACACACACACACACACACACACACACACACACACACACACACACACACACACACACACACACACACACACACACACACACACACACACACACACACTAAAGGGAGAGCCACGAGAAGGAGGTGGGGGAGGGGAGGATGACGGTGTTGTCCCCCCTCCCCCTCACTAATTCAATGTCTGATGAGTAAATCAAAGGACCTCGAGGTTCCACTTGTCTTTTGCGAACTCCTCTGGCAAGTCAGATGTATAAATAGCTGTAAAAGATTTCACGGTCTTGTAAGATTAATTTTTCTCATCTCTAATTATTTTATGCATGTGAAAGTGAGGCCTCTTTATGACGTACGCAGACATGGCACATTTTCCTCTCTCAGACCGTCTCGCCAGGTTCGTTTAAAATTCGTGTTCGTTTAACCGATGATATATGAAAGGTCGTTTGCCCAATCCATGCAGATTGCACCCGTAACCCGGTGCCGTGATTTGAAATGTAATTTCACATTATTTAATGGGGGGAAGAGGGGTGGGGATGTGGGGTCACCCTCCAGGCAAGTCCTCGGATAGCTCTTTGGGAACCCCCCCTCCCCCCCCCCCACCGCACGACCCACAATCCTGAAATGCGAGATCCACCCCCTGATGTATAAACACGGCCACATCCAAATTGTCATCTCAGTGCAAATGGAAAGGTTCACCATGGAGTCTGAACTCATGGAGAGTCTTGTTTACGACATGTAGATCCATTTGTCGGACTCGATGGGATTTCCATATTGTTTATGTACCGTGTTATGAAATTTCTTGTTGCACGTCAGTCAAGCTGTATGTTGTACAAGGTTCTCTCTCCTTTCTCTCTCTCGTCTCCTCTGTCTCCAACGGATAAAGATTGTCGCTGCACACACACGTGCTCGAGCCTTGCTTCACTCCACATTGAAACCCCGCAATCCGGGCAGGCGTGCTGGTCCATGTCTGCTGCCATCTCCCGGGAGCAGCGGACGAGACCCAGCGGCCCTTTCTCTCGGTAATTAACGAGCACAGCCAAGACCGACAGAGAGCCGTCGTCCGGGTAACACCAGAGCCAGTGCCGGGAGCGTCTCATCCTTCGTTCGTCCGAGGACCCGCGGGACTGGATTTCCCTTCGCTCACGGCTCACCCCATGCCGCCCCCTCTCTCTCCCATTCCCCTTCCCCCCCGCCGCCCCTTCCCCCCCGCCGCCCCTTCCCCTACAACCTGCTGCTGTGCAGAGCCGCCTCGATCTCCGCTCTCCGGGTGTGTGTGCATCGCACCCTTTCCATTATGAGTCGCTGTGCGTTCGTCACTCCACTGGATATTATAATAACTCAGCTGCAGCTGAGCTTTAATTATTAATGGACCAAAAAGAACCAGCATGGGGAGGCAGGGAGAGAGAGGAAACATATTCTTCATTAAAAACAAAGCTCACCTCAGAAATATTAAACCCACTTGTCAAACAGTGAACTGGATTATTGAAAAAAAAAAATAGAGTATCGCGGGTTCTCCATTTGATTGGTAATTATCACAAACATTGATTGACTAACGAGGAATCTTCACTGGCTTGTTTATCTTTATATTCCGAGTGGTGCTCGAAGGATATACGAAGGAGTTTTGTTCGTCAATTCGCGTCGACGAGGAAAAACGAATTACGTTTACAGGAAAGAAGAGGTAGTTTTCAGGAGAGTACAAGGAGAGAAGAGGGTGAAAGAGAGAGAGAGAGAGAGAGAGAGAGAGAGAGAGAGAGAGAGAGAGAGAGAGAGAGAGAGAGAGAGAGAGAGAGAGAGAGAGAGAGAGAGAGAGAGAGAGAGAGAGAGAGAGAGAGAGAGAGAGAGAGAGAGAGAGAGAGAGAGAGAGAGAGAGAGAGAGAGAGAGAGAGAGAGAGAGAGAGAGAGAGAGAGAGAGAGAGAGAGAGAGAGAGAGAGAGAGAGAGAGAGAGAGAGAGAGAGAGAGAGAGAGAGAGAGAGAGAGAGAGAGAGAGAGAGAGAGAGAGAGAGAGAGAGAGAGAGAGAGAGAGAGAGAGAGAGAGAGAGAGAGAGAGAGAGAGAGAGAGAGAGAGAGAGAGAGAGAGAGAGAGAGAGAGAGAGAGAGAGAGAGAGAGAGAGAGAGAGAGAGAGAGAGAGAGAGAGAGAGAGAGAGAGAGAGAGAGAGAGAGAGAGAGAGAGAGAGAGAGAGAGAGAGAGAGAGAGAGAGAGAGAGAGAGAGAGAGAGAGAGAGAGAGAGAGAGAGAGAGAGAGAGAGAGAGAGAGAGAGAGAGAGAGAGAGAGAGAGAGAGAGAGAGAGAGAGAGAGAGAGAGAGAGAGAGAGAGAGAGAGAGAGAGAGAGAGAGAGAGAGAGAGAGAGAGAGAGAGAGAGAGAGAGAGAGAGAGAGAGAGAGAGAGAGAGAGAGAGAGAGAGAGAGAGAGAGAGAGAGAGAGAGAGAGAGAGAGAGAGAGAGAGAGAGAGAGAGAGAGAGAGAGAGAGAGAGAGAGAGAGAGAGAGAGAGAGAGAGAGAGAGAGAGAGAGAGAGAGAGAGAGAGAGAGAGAGAGAGAGAGAGAGAGAGAGAGAGAGAGAGAGAGAGAGAGAGAGAGAGAGAGAGAGAGAGAGAGAGAGAGAGAGAGAGAGAGAGAGAGAGAGAAAGAAAATCGAATTGTTGTGACAAAGTGAATGGTGTTTGAGAGATATTGACAAACAGTGTAAAAGTGTGGTAGATTCGATTCGGAAACGTGTCCCTGCTCAGCAATCTCGAAGCTGGCGGGAGCGTTATTGTTGTTATTCTTTCTCCGACATTGCGCTTTGATTGGTGCACCGGGCGCAGCCCCACACTCATCTCAAGGAACAATAATTGGCGACCTTCCCTTGCAAATGCCGTGGATTGCTGCTGACAATCCCACTGACGGTCCTCACTAAACAGCTTGACCTTGGAGCACCAAGCAAAGCCTAATAAACTAGACGCGCGCATTCAGAACCAATCGTTAGGAGGGAATTCAGCCGCAGCTGCGCGTTTGTTCGTCATTCTCTTGTAGGAAGCAGTTTTACCACCTTGCTCGACCATCATGGAGGTGGATGCTCCGAATCCCGTATTATGGCTGCAACACAATTTCACCAAATTGTGCTGAGCATCTTTTCGCCGTTAACCACCGGCCATTCTCCAGGGTACTGTCCGCCCATTGGTTTGTTTTGGAAGCGTTTAAATACCGATTTGGTAACAATTTTGCTTTTCCAATGGTCCCGAGAAGCGACCAATCTTGTAACCCGACCCACTCGACCTCTCCGCCTGCCCACCACCACCACCACCACCACCACCAGCTCGGCCATCCATCTGCACGGAATCCACGAGTTTTGAACACGAACCATTGGCGGTCCAGTTCTGCTAATCTTCCATGTGGATTCCGAGTGCGGTGCTGGTGCTGTCGCTGCAGGACAATCGATCAAAACCCAGATGGAAACACCCAGGGGAAGCACCGTGCCTTCACCTGCCGCAAGGTCCCTAATCTCTCCCACAGAGGGACGAATGGATTTCTTTTTCTGTCCTCAAGGACCATTACGATGGGGTGGAAGCCGACTCTTATAATGATCTATCTGGGTTTCTCAATTTGTCATACCAGCACATCATTAATAAATTCACAGATAGAAATGCTTTCAGGTGTTACACATGATTATTCATGTCAAGTGGTGTGCACCAATTAAACGAGTCGACACACACACCAAACTTTTGAAAATTCCCAGGAAAGGAAAGATTTCCAGAATTGTTACAATTGCTTTTTCGGGGTGAATGCTTTTCCTGGTAACTTGACCTCAATGTGATAATATATAGTAGAGTGGACCGGCTCGCTACGCTCGCTCGCTCTCCCCATGTCGTCGCACAGATTGATATTTGCTGTGTTGTCATGATTTACACCATTCATAATACAAACATTTATTTTAATGTTGGTGATAATATATCTATTTGAAATTTATCTATAATAATAAGTGTGTGTGTGTGTGTGTGTGTGTTTGTGTGTTTGTGTGTTTGTCTCCTCCGTAACTCCAAAACCATGAAACATAGCAGCCTGAAAGTTTGCATGAATGCTAAGGGAACTCTAAGGAAGTGTAAGAGTGAAAATTGGATTTTTGGGTTAATTAAAACACCCCTTTTGAAGATAATTAATGGCCTTATTTAATTACATCCTCCATCAGGAGCATCCTCGGACACATCCATGCATCCTCGGACACCTCGCTCTCCCTCGAAGGGGTTTTACTTCGCCATTTTGAAATATAATTCGCCAACTGTTGGGTTGTTCACCCATGAACAGGGAACGTGAGCTGGGTTTGGACCATCGGAGACAACTGCCAAGGTCTTCTGCACTTGTTATGAGTGCACGTTTGGAGAGACAACGGTGTCCTGTGGAGAAAAAGGTAAGTTGTGTGTTTTTATTGGTTCGCGGGCACCAGCAGTGACCACTATTTTCGTTGTATCTGTGTGCCTGTTGGGTAGTCGATCTAGTGTTCCCTTATTATCAGTATTTCCGTCGATATATGTTTGTTTGTCTGTCTGTCTGTATGTATGTCTGTTCGGTCCAGTGCTCCGTTAATAACATGGCGATTTCGATGAAACTTGGTTGGTAGGTTCATACCATGACCGAGTTGTGTGCAAATGAGAACCGTTGCTAGGGACCCATCCGTTGCCTAGCAACGGACCTATGAAATTTTCCAAAAAAAAAATGTCAAAAAAAATTATTTTTTTCGAAAATCAAAAATCGGGCCACGAGCAACTGTGGGCAGTACATTCAGCCATATTGTCAAAAATTTCCAGCCGGATCCTATGAAAACTGTCGGAGAAGATAGACTTTGAATGAATCCTGGTCAAAAACAATAAAAAAAGAAGTTCGTTATATCTCCAGAGACTATGAGTCAGATATACATGAAACTGGTATGGTAGGTTCATGGTATGTCTTAGTTATGTGTGAGAAAGAACCGTTGCTATGGACGCTTTTTTTGGCTCGTAACGGCTGAAAAACGACTAAATTCGACTTGATCGACTACCCATGTCTGCCTACCGGCTTGTCTGTGTGTGTGTCTGTCTGTCTGTCTGTCTGTTTGTGACTCTCTCCAGAGCATAGCTCCGTGACGTTTGATACGATCTTGATGAAACTTGGACACAAGCTAGACATCATGGTCTAGTTGTGTCTTTTTGTATGAGGGGCGTCCCATGCCCCTTGTGGGCGGAGCCACGCCCACTTGAACTTTTTATTTATGATCCCGCTCCCCGGAGGGAGGGAGCGGGATATTGTAATCGTCCGGTTTGTTTGTTTGTTTGTCTGTCTGTCTGTTAGCAACTTTACGGCAAAACGGCTTCAGCAAACACTATCACATTTAATCTACAGGTGGGGAATGAACTTTGGACGACCCCATTAACTTTTGGATCCAATTGGGTCAAAGGTCAAGGTCAAGGTCACGAAAAGATCAAAATCGTTTTTCGCTCATAACTTCGTCAAAAATGATCTGATTTACTTCAAACTAAGCTTATAGTGAACCTTGTTCTATTTGTCACTTATAATCCTACCCATTCCTATAGTGAAAATGCATATTTGTGAAGATCGGTAGGGTCCGAAGTTTTGGAGGGTTATGGTCATCGGTCAAAATTACAAATTTTTCCATTTTCGATAAAAAATGGTTAGGAATATGCATGTTTACTATGGAAGACATATATCAAGTCCTTTATTGGCTTTCATTTGACACCATGACCTTTGACCTTACGTGGCCTTGAAAGGTCAAAATCATTTTACGGTCATAACTTCTCAAAAATGGTTTAATTGACTTCAAACTAAGACTAAAATATTCCTTATTCTATTCCTTATAATCAACATTCAGGTTAAGGATGTATCAAATTTAAATTTGATCCCCAAAATAACTTTATGTCTTAAATGTGTGGGATTTGTTGTGCCTGGCACCACTTGTTTTTATATTTTTTCTCGCAATTTCATTTCCTCGAAGCTGTGCGTAATGTCCATAAGTACAACATATTAAAAATCCGATTTGATTTGGTCAATTTTGACGGAAGAAATAGGTTTTTACGGTAGGGCTTCCTCAAAAGCTTCCACTAACTCAATTGTACCTATCGTGGCATTGTTCAATAATCCCCGCGAACCATCGTCGCCTCCTGGCTGGTTTAATTTATAATTATCGATGGTTTAATTTATAATTATCGAGTTGTTAATGTTTTAAGATCGGGCCTAGCTGATGGCATCGCGATTGAGGCCCTGATTTGATTCTAGGCCACGCCGGGTTTTTTTGCATATAAAGGTGTCAAAAAGATTTTTTTTCACACAAGTTATGTATTTCATCACATGCCTGATGTAAGCTGTAAGGTGAAATAAAGATTGCACATGGATGCTTCAAAAATCGTGTTTTACGATGTTGGATAATCGTCTTTTCCAAAGATCTCTCTTCAGAATGGAGGTTTTTACTTCAAACGGCCTCACAAATTTATTTGAACTTTTATTTCAATTTCTGTTTTCACTTTTCAATCACTAAGGAAGCTCAACAAGGAAATACAAGGAAAACAGACACAGGTGGAGGCCATTCAGCCCATCATGCCTGTGCAACATCAACACCACTTCATTTTATTAACACAAGATCCAAAGAAGAAAATGCAATTTTTTATATTTTTAATAGTATTTTTGAGGGTTTTTGCATTTATTTATTTATTATTCTTTTAAAAAGGTTTTTGTATGTTTTTTGGGGGGGAGGGGGAATGGGCTTGGTTAAAAAACACAACATCAACTACACAACACCCTTTGATGAGACCCCCACCAACAGCATGCCGTACTCATGCACACAATCACCCATCAATGCTCAAGCTATTGAAAAGTCCTGCTAACATCTCGATACCCCTCTATCTCCACAACTTGCAGGTACCTATCCAATTCTAATTTAAACTTATCTGCTGTTTCTGCTGCCACGACCTTTCCAGGGAGGCCATTCCATGCATTAACTATTCTCTGAGTGAAAGTCCCCTGCCTTGCTACCATCTTAACTCTCCTCTTTACTCTCAGGATATGGTCCCTGGTCCCATCACTGTCTACTCTGCTGAATAATTCATCTGCACTTGTTTTGTCCATACCTTTCATTATCTTAAAATTCCTATCATATCTTCTTATAATCGCCTCCTTTCTAGTGTATAAAGCCCTGTTTCCTTAAGCCGGTCCTCCTAGCTAAGTCTTGCTAGGCCCAGAATCAATCTAGTAGCCCTGCACTGAACCCTCTCTTTGGCATCTATGTCCTTCCTGAATTGTGGTGACCAAAACTGCACACAATATTCTAGATGTGGCCCTCACAAAATTTCTGTACAATGACAACACAACCTCTTTTGATTTATAAATGATCTTCCTCCGAATACAACCTAAAACCCTCTTTGGTTTACCCATAGCTGCTTGGCACCTCCAATGCTGCCTCCTTACCTTCAATATATATTACCACCCCCAGATCCTTCTCCTGTGTGACACACTCCAAAATTACCCCATACATCCTGTAATCTGTATTTTCATTATTCTTTCCCATCCCCAACACCTTACACTTGCTCAGGTTAAATTACATCGACAAACCTTTGCCCAATCTTTGCAAGGATCAATACTTTCCTGAATCTGATCACCATCCTCTCTTTTATCCACCTTACCTCCAAGCTTTGTGTCATCTGCAAATTTGGAAAGCTTATTCTTCACCCCATTATCCAAATCGTTGATGTAAATAATGAATAGTAATGGTCTGAGTACTTATCCCTGAGGTACCACGCTAGTTACATCCTCCCAGCAACATATCCTCCCACCTAAAGCCACTCTTTGTTTCCTATCACAAAGCCAGTTTGCAATGCAATTAGATACCTGACCAGCCACTCCACAAGCCTTCACTTTGGCTAACAACCTCCGATATGGTACCTTATCAAATGCCTTCTTAAAGTCGAGATATGTTATGTCCTCTACCTTTTCCTCATACACCCAATCAGACACTGCTTCATGGAACTCTAAAAGATTTGTTAAACAGAAACTTCTTTTGGTAAACCCATGCTGCCGACCTTTAATTAGTTTTTATTTATTTAAATGGTTCCTCATCTGGTCCTTAATTAATGTCTCCAACACCTTCCCTAACTCAATTGCACTCGATTGCAGCAAGGTTTGTGAAAATCGGGTGGTTTTTTTGGCCTTTTTTCGTCGTTTTGTACATTTATACAAGCAACCTGAAGAGCTTCCAAATGCTTCCAAACAACCTCATGACTTTATCTTTAGTTTTATTCGATCTCCGTTTTCTCTTTTGGTATTTGCTAAGGTAGATTGAGACTGAACCAAAACAATTTCCATGACAATCCATTGAAATTTGATGAATTTTGGTCGTACAGAGATTTAGTATGGGAAATGTGAGACTTCTCGAATGTTCTAAGCGGACTCATGGCCTTACTTAACTCCGATTCGATTTCTATTTCCACTTGTTATCGTCGCTGACACAGATTCAAACTCGACTGCAACAAATTGTGGGACAATCCGACCAAAAACGCTTTTTTTCATCACCAATTGCTTTAAAACCAGCCACGAGGGTCAAGAAAAACAACATTGCTTGTACGGAGCTGATGAGCTCTGATACTGAGGGTTAAAGGTTAAAACATACTGTTCTTACTTTCTGGTACATCTTGACGTCGTACGTTTCACTGTTCCTGTTCCACATTTAACCTAGACGCCGAGTGCATCAAAGCTTTTTGAATCGTGTACGGTATTTAAACATTGCAAACGCCTTTCTTCGACTTGTTGGTGATATACCTGGTTTGTATTTATTTATTTTTTCTTATCGATTATTTTTTCGGTGTATCGGTATATCGATATGGAAAATTAAATCGATATATCGCTGGACACTACTTGTAATGGACTTTTAAACAGTGCCAACTTGTTCGTACTTTTGCATCATGAAGTTTGTTCCATTTACTTGTCAAATCAATAGCAGTAGTGCAGGTGTGGCTTTTTTTCAAGTCTGGTTTCTCACCAATCATTTTGCCTCCACACTCCTATCAGGCTCTTGGACCTCCCCTTCGAGGGATGAGCATTGAGGAAGGCTTTAACGGAAGTGTGACAACGCTCTCCTACCTGGCGGCTCGCTATTTGCACCGTCGGAAGTGACTCGTCGCACTGGACATAAACCACATTCGCAGCCCCATCTTCAGCGACACATTTCTTCTCTTAACTCAGGGAGTTTTGTATCACGTGTCTGTTCATGACCCTTTCCTCCAGCAGCACTTTTCTTCTCTGCACCTGCAACTGCATACCACTTGCCACATCGCACTATATCTTCAGTGGATTTTCATTCCTTTCAACCGCAGGACTACAATCATCGAACCACTTTTGTCGAATTGACTACCATCATCGAATTGGCCTACTGGTGATACACCATTTATTGTTGCTTGTTTGTCCATGCTCTATCCTTTTAAATGCTGATCAGTATCAAGGAAGGAAGCAGCACGTACCATTTATAAAGTCTTTGATATGACTGTCAGGGTTCGAACCGCCGACCTCCCAGACTCAGTTTGAATGCTCTAATGTACTCCGTCTAACCATTATGACACCGACGGCTAAGCTGCCATGAGCATGTTCAGTCTGACCGCCATATTGCTTATTTACATCCTCCAACATGTGGATCAAACTATATTCACTACACTGCGACATTGGTAGGTGAAAAATTCCACAGCTTTCATCCTCGGCTCAAAGAGATTCCCAATTACCGCTTTGCCTTTGCAGTTGATTTGCAAGGTCTGTGATTCATTGCAGTTCAGTGAGGTTTCAACGGCTAAAATCTGGCGTGCACATTGATGGTTGCTGAGGTTACTTGGGTTCGAGCCTTGTGTCCTGTACCTGTTCACTGCGAATGTGAAGGATTGTGTTTCTGTATGTGGTCGGCCAACTTGTCTCGAATAGATTTCTGATGCGTCATTGCACACTGTTCTTATCGGCGTTTGTTCATGTAACACTGTCCTGCTATTTTGTTCTGTAGAGAGACATTTCCAATCGCCATGTCAAAAAAATACCCTGAATGAGGTTTAAGACAACATTCTGTTGATTTGCGAAAATTTATCATTGCCTGCAAAAATAAGAAAACCGTCATTTGCTGAGCTACCCAGGATAAAAATCATCATATAGCCCTTGCTGAATGAATGGGCACGTGCTTAAGACATGGCATCACCAAAGAACACAAAGTGCAAACAGCACATGCCAGCACGTGTTCGTGCATATGACAGGTGCAAGTGTTTGACATGCTCATCACTGAGACCTTACCCATACGTTGCATTTGCAGGAGGGACGTGCATCACTCAAGATGATATTCCAGGAATGGGGATTTCACCTGCACGGACAAGGTGGCCTTTGGGCCTTTGGCTAAGTGAAGCTCGATGGATTGTGGTCATTTGAAATGATGACGAGACCAGCCACATACACTGTGGTGGGTTTTTGTTGTGCTTTTTGGGGTCTTTTCATGTTGCGAGGTTCTGCATTTGTTTCTCGCTTTATTCCTGGATCGATACCCCATTTGGCATCATTGTGGAATGAAATTAGTGATCTCTCGCCAATTTCGATTTCACAGCACAACTCATAGTTTGATCTTCCATTAACACATGTGCACACATTCCCATGCAATTCTAAGTGGGTCAAGGTGAGTCACTCACATGACTTCGGAACGAACAAATGAATTTATGGGCAAGGTCTTCTCAATCCAATAATTGTTCTGAGAGTGGCTCAGTGGTGTTTGCCATTTTTAATATTACGTACGTGTCTTTAATACATCTATCAAGTTCGTAGAATAACTAAACAAGAAACAAACAAGAAGACGTCGTGCAGAGCACGATATTTGCAAAATCCATGAAACAAATTTGACTTCAAAAATAATTGATAGTTGAATTTGATGACAAAATATGCAACTCCTCTTCAAATTTCAAGTCAATTGGATGAAAATTGACAATTTTAGAAACTCGGTCCATGTTGACCTTTTGGCCGATGTGGACTTCAAAAAGAATTGGTGGTTGAATTCAGTGACCTGAAATATAAATCCTCTTCAAACTTCAAGTCAATCGGATGACAATTGAAGATTGTAGAAATCTCAGTAATGATGTTGACGTTTTGACCTCAAAAACAATAGGCTTCTTCCTTATTACAAACTCTACTATGTTGTGAAGTTTCGTGAAGATCGGTATAAAATTGTGAACTGTAGGTGATGGACGGACGGACAGACACAGACAGACAGACAGACAGACAGACAGACAAACAGACAGAAGAACAAAATCGACTGACCAATATACTTCGATTCGATTTTTCAAGTAAAGAAGAGTGAACGAGTTTGAAGATCACATGAACCTGAAATCAGATTAGGTTTGATAAGATGAGTAAGACATTGTCTTTAACAGGTGATGATAAGCCTTAATTACCTCCGCCACCGAAGGTGAAGGAGGTTATGTTTTCACCCCTCTCTGTGTGTTTGTTAATTATAAAATCGAAGATTTTTCAAGTATATTTGTCAGTCGATCTTGTTATTCTGTCTGTCTGTCTGTCTGTCTGTTTGTCTGTCTGTTTGTCACCTGAAGGTCACAATTTTAAACCGATCTTCACAAAACTTCACCACATGGGAGAGTTTATCAAAAGGAAGAAGCCGATTGCTTTTGAAGTCAAAAGGTCTACATAAGTCAAAGGTCAACTTCAGTGAGGTTTCTAAAATCCTCACTTTTCATCCCATTGACATGGAATTTGAAGAGGATTTATAGTTCACGTCACTGAATTGAACCAGCCAATTATATTTGAGGTCAACATGGACCAAAAAGTCAACATAGTCCAAAGGTAAACTAAGGTGGTGTTTCTAAAATCCTCAATTTTTATCTGATTGACTTGAAATTTGAAGATGAGTTGCACATTTGGTCATTGAATTCAACCACCAATTAGTTTTGAGGGTCAAATCTGTTTCATGGATTTTGCAAGTATCGTGCTCTGCATGACGTCTTCTTCTTCTTTGTTTGTGTGCAAGATATCTCAAAAAGTTGTTGACGGATCCGGATGAAATTTTGAGGACAGGTTCGGTGTGTGACTGACGAACTGTTTAGGTTTTGGTGAAGATCCGAATCCGGATCTGGATACGAGAATTATTTAATTTTATAATGATTCTTCACCATTGAGAGATCGTGCTCAACTGATATATAGCATGATATCTCAAAAAGTTGTGGACAGATTCGGACTAAACTTGGTGGACACGTTGGGTGTGTGGCAAGGACGAATTGATTCGATTTTGGTGAAGATCCAAATCTGGATCTGGATACGAGAATTATTTAATTTCTAAAGTGATTCTACAGCATTGAGAGATCGGGCCAAAAACGATATTGTACTGTATAGCATGATATTTCAAAAATTTATTGTGCCCGATATGTTCTCATAGATCAGGCATTACGTGGCGGAGGGACATGCTGTACCAAGTGCCCTTCTAGTTTTCTCTCTGACATTTGTGGAGGACATAACCCTAACAACACTATAAATGTGCACAATGTTGAAGACCTGATTGATGATATAGATTTAAAAACTGCTGCAAATTCTTGAGACAACGCAGGAACACTCCATGATGAGAGAAAACTGTTTTACGGTATCACCATCCATGTATTGTAATATATATGTGAGAGGCGATAGCAGGACATGTATGTGGAGTATAAAAATTAGAATTTTACTTTGTTTAACTTTATTTCATTATATTGTTGGCCAACAATGTGGTGCAGAAGTAGCATGCTTACCAAGTTTAGGCTGGGCTCAATTCCCAACCAAAATACATACAAACTGTTGGATTGGTGCTTTGCAGGGAGGGCAAAGTGCACCATTCCTCAGCTTCACGTTAAGCCAAATGATCTATCTGCTAGTATAGGTTGTTGGTTGACATTAAAAAGCTGGGTCTTTCGATGAAGAGATTGCGAGTTATCACCACCAGACATCCTGGCAAAATTCCAAATTATTGCCTGAATCTAAAGGGGACACTGCACCAGTGGCGCTGCACTTGCATCAGCGATGTGCCACACATGAAATAAATGAATTGTTTTAAATAAATTATTTCTCTTTTTGTAGTTTCTTCCAGCTTGCAACTTCCTTACTTATCCTTTCCTTATTACTCTCGCCAAAGGAGAGGGTATTGCATTTGGGTCCGTTTGTTACTTACGAAATCTAAAGATTTCGTAAGTATATTGATGACTTCCGTGTTCTGTTTGTGTGTTTGTTTGTGTGTTTGTTTGTGTGTTTGTTTGTTTGTGTGTTTGTTTGTTTGTGTGTTTGTTTGTGTGTTTGTTTGTAGGCACGATAACTCGATAACGGAAGAAGCTACCAATGTCAAATTACACCATGTGATTCAGGAGGGTGATGGCTAGCGCTGATTAGATTTTGGTCAAAATCGGTCAAGGGTCAAGGTCACAGTGAGGTCAAACATAATTCCATAAATTCTTGTGGAGAAATGGAGTATTTTTGCTTCGCTCGACGTTACGAGTTCATTTTAACTTCGATTTTAATTTTGTCTTCGGTATTTGCGATCGCTTAGGACACTTAAAACTCGGTTGTCTAAATTCTGGTAAAAATGGGATGTTTTGGAGACGTTTTAAGATTAAAAAAATATTTCACTCGCCGCGTCACGGCTCATCACGTGGTGCAGCACGCTCGTGCAGAGGCTCCGTTGAGTCATGTCAATGTTTTCCGTGTGCGCGCTGACGGTGTTTTCGATAAAGATGGTGTTTAAAAGTCATTTTTTATCCCAATAAAGGTTATCGTCGCATGCCTGACTCGCTAAGCCGTCGGATTATGTAAAGATTGTTGGTGGATGGCCGAATATTACGGTTTTGTGACTTTGATAAAATAATATTAAATAATTGTGTATAGAAATGGAGATTTTTGCTTTGGTCGACGTTACGATTTTTGATGGTGTGGTGCAGAATCATCGTAGAAACTTATGGTTTGCGGCGCTACCTTCTCCAGAGACAGCTTTTATTAGACAAGATCAGAGGTCAAGTTGACTATTTCGTAAGTACCAGTCTATGACTGCTTGTTTGTTTGTTTGTTTGTCTGTCTGTCTGTTTATCCACACAGAACTTTCGTGTTTTTCTCTGCAACCACTTGTCGGATTGAGACGAAATTTTCACCATTGGTGTGACTACTCATGCAGAATGTCGAAATGGTAATTATGACATCATCGGTCATGTAATATGGCAGTCATTTTGGACCTCTATCTCCGAAATCACACAAAGGAAAAAATTGAAACTTAGCACATAGCAAGTACTTCTCATGAGGAATGAGAGTGATGTTTTTTATTGTCATAGGGAGCCTCATTATGACGTCATAATTGTATATGTAGAACGCCATATCCGATCAGTATGAACATTTTTGAGGGTCATCTGCGGATAAAATGGTCCACAGGAAAAAACAAATTAATGACATCGGTCACATGATCCGACAGCCATCTATATATATATATATATATATATATATATATATATATATATATATATATATATATATATATATTGGGTTAAACCTTCACAAATCTTCTTCTCTGAAGTGGCTGAACAAATCGAGGCAAAACTTTACATGTACGACTGCCTGTCCATGAGGAACAAAAGGTTCACACATATGATATGATAGAGGTCACATGGTTTGGCAGCCATATTGGATTTACCCTCAAACCTATAAAAAAAAACAAGCTCGAATGAGCTACGATCCTCGTCCTCTTGATGATGACGTCATAAAAACGAATATGACGTCATTGTGATGTATCAGGTTTGCGATAAATTATCTGTGCTAATGCCCGGCTTGATTCCCGCAAACAAAATTCAAACAGCTTGCCTAGTTTCGGAGATAATGGTATAGGCGATTTCCATTAGCAGCGATATTATGAAGTCAACTTTTTTTCTAGGAAGAATATTAAAAATGGGAGATGGTTACTGTCTGCACAGGGTATTTTTACATATATATATATATATATATATATATATATATATATATATATATATATATATATATATATATATATATATATATATATATATATATATATATATATATATATATATATATACCAAGTTTCAGGAAGTTTCGATGAAAACTGTAGGCTGTGAAATAAAAAAGTCCACAAGAACAACAACGTGAGTAAGACTTCGAGATCCTCCACGAGGATCAAAAAATACACCACTCAAGAGAAGTCCTGGTGAGGGTTTGCAATCTCTGATTGCTCTTTTTCTTGTTCCTTATTGCAGCATAAAGATAAGTAATCAACCATTTTATAGCGGTGACATGCAAAAGGGTTCGTTAAATCGGCTGTAATATGTTTGTTTTTTGGTAATTATTGGACGATAAAAGGAACTGCAACATATTCCTGAATGGAAGTACAATGGACAAAATAAACAGGACGTTGATTGAGGTATGCTACCCACTGTGGGAAACAAGGGAAAGCTGACGTTTTGAGCATTAACCCCTCATCAAAGAAAGAGAGAGATGGGATTGGGGATGAGTGTTTATATCGGGTGAGAGTGAGAATGACTGATTTTGACAGGGAGCATCATAGTTCAGGGGTTAAACATAGGGAAAACCCCTGGGTGCTCACCTAGTAGCGGCTGGATATGATAACCAAGGAACTACTGGTAGGCATGGATGACCCACAAATTACGTAGTGGAGAAGAAAGTAAATACCTTGAGGATGGATTTTATTTTTTAATACCATGGAAAAACTTTGGTACATCACGGGTGATGAAGATTGTGGTCAAGTTTCATCGAAAATGTGTGTGTGGTTTCAGAGAAGAAAGCAAAAAACATATTTTGGGGGGCAACCCCCAGGTAGAATCGCTTAGACCCCAATTATTTTAATTTTGTGAACAAACTTTAGTACATCACGGGTGATGAAGGCGGTGGTCAAGTTTCATCGAAAATGTGTGTGTGGTTTCAGAGAAGAAAGCAAAAAACATATTTTGGGGGGCAACCCCCAGGTAGAATCCCTTAGACCCCAATTATTTTAATTTTGTGAACAAACTTTAGTACATCACGGGTGATGAAGGCGGTGGTCAAGTTTCATCGGAATTGTGTGCGTAGTTTCTGAGAAGTAAGCAAATACCTCTTTTGGGCGGCAATCCCCCCATAGACACCCATTGACCCTGATTTTTAGGGCTTCAAGCATGGCTGAAGCTCTATTGAAATCGTTAGTATTATTATTAAAGGCGTTTTTATGTTCTACTGACCGATTTTGTGGCGGATCTGGAGGGAAAACTGTTTGATGAAATTGAACGAAACTTAACAGGATAATTACTCACCACCTGAAGTTTATACTATGAAACATTTAATGACGTAGGTCACGTGGTATGGCGGCCATATTGGATTTTATCCAAAACCTAAAAACATCTTCTTCTCCAGAACGGATAACACGACAGCCTCAAACTTTTGCACACATTTGCATTGTTCCATGGTAATGTTAATTTGTTAATTTGGTCGAAATCGTTACATAATTTATATGATTTAAAATGATGCCGATTCGCCTCATTAAATATGCAAAATATGCAAATTAGAGTTGAAAAAATTTAATGACAAATTTAGATAGCACATAAACAGCGGACTCCCAATATATTTATACTATGTCTGTATTTGACCCCAGTGAGCCCCCAGCGCCCCCCAAAGTTGAAAATGAACCATTTTTGAAGTGTCATAAAATAAAAACAACGCTTGGATGAAATTCAATGAAACTTATCCATTTAATAACTCTCCACCTGAAGTTTATACTTTGAAAATTTTGATGATGTCGGTCACGTGGTATGGCGGCCATATTGGATTTTCTCCAAAACCTAAAAACATCTTCTCCAGAAGGGATAACCCAACAGCCTCAAGCTTTTGCAGACATGTCCGATATTCCACGGGAATGTTAAGTTGTTAATTTAGTCAAAATCGTTATTTAATTTATATGATTTTAAATGATGCCGATTCGCCTCATTAAATATGCAAAATATGCAAATGAGAGTTGAAAAAATTTAATGACAGATTTACATAGGTCATTTACAGAGGACTCCAAATATGTTTCTACGATGTCTGGACTTGACCCCAGTGAGGCCCCAGAGACCCCCAAAGTTTAAAATCACCCATTTTTGAAATGTCGTTAAATGAAAACAATGCTTTAATGAAATTCAATGAAACTTAACATCTTAATAACTCTCCACTTGCTGTTTAAACTTTGAAAATTTTGATGACGTCGGTCACGTGGTATGGCGGCCATATTGGATTTTCTCCAAAACCTAAAAACATCTTCTTCTCCAGAAAGGGTAACACGACAGCCTCAAACTTTCGCACACCTTTGCAAGATTCCATTAGAATGTTAAGTTGTTAATTTCATCGAAATCGTTACATAATTTATATGATTAAAATGATGCTGATTCGCCTCATTAAATATGCCAAATATGCAAATGAGAGTTGAAAAAATTTAATGACAGATTCTGATAGGCCTTGAAGAGGATATTCCAAATATGTTTATACTATGTCTGTATTTTACCCCAGTGAGGCCCCAGAGCCCCCCAAATTTGAAAATCACCCATTTTTGACATGTCGTAAAATGAAAACCAAAGAAGAGAGACAAAAAGTGACCACACATTCTGGAAGATATTTTAACGTTCCACAACTTCGCCATTTACATTAATATGCAAATGTGGAGTTATTGGACTTTTTTGGGGACTTGAAAATTTGTCCAGCCTCGATTTGTCCAATGTGAAGTTTCTTTCTCTATCATGTATTGCTATGGGCTTTTCAATCCTTCATCGATATAACTTGAGGGACCCCGTAGCTGGACCCCATTGCAGACTTGAACTAACTTTCTAACTCGGAAAACCCATATCATGTGACAGGGTGATAGTGTTGAAATTTGTTAAAATGGAGGCACGCCTTGAACCCCGGGATTACTGGTTTACCAGTTTTAATTATTTATTTATTTCTGCTTTTTAATAGTGTGAACAATCTTTGGTACAACATGGGTGATAAAGGTTGTGGTGAAGTTTCATTGGAATTGTGTGAAGTTTCTGAGAAGAAAGCAAGTACCTCTTTTGGAGGACAACTCCCCCTGTAGACCCCAATTTTATTTTATTTTTAATTTTTTTTTATTTTTAATGCAATGAACAATCTTTGGTGCATCATGGGTGATGAAGATTGTCGTCAAGTTTCATCGAAATTGTGTGTGTAATTTCAGAGAATAAAGCAAATATCTATTTTGGGGGGCAACCCCCATCGACATGCTTAGGGTCCGATTTTTTTAATTATTATTATTTTTAACCTCCACCATCTTCGAAGATGGACGGAGGTTACTGTTTTCACCCCTTTCTGTTTGTTTGTTTGTGAACAGTATTACGGAAAAACTCCTTGACGGATTTCGACGAAACTTGGTGGGGGGGTTAGGTATGGTCCAAGGATTATGCCATTAAATTTTGGAGTTGGTCCCCCCCCCAAAAAAAAATTGAGAGAAATTTTTTTTTTTTTGCATTTCTACATGTTTTAAGTGATTTCCACCCCCCCCCCCCAATTTTTTTACCCCCCCCTAAAAAATAGAGAATTTTTTTTTTTGCATTTCTACATGTTTTAAGTTATTTCCAACCCCCCAAAAAATTGTTACCCCCAAAAAAAAATTGTGAGAGAAATTTTTTTTTTTTGCATTTCTCCATATTCTAAGTGATTTCCAACCCCCCAAAAATTGTTTGAGAAAAAAAATTTTTGCAACTTTTTTCAACAAAATTTCGATTTTTTTTTTTTGCATTTTTACATGTTTTAAGTGATTTCCAACCCCCCCCCCAAAAATTGTTTGAGAATTTTTTTTTGCATTTCTACATGTTTTAAGTGATTTTCAACCCCCCCAAAAAAAATTGTTAAAAAAAAATAATTTTTGCAACTTTTTTTTCCACAAAATTTAGATTTTTTTTTTGCATTTTTACATGTTTTAAGTGATTTCCAACCCCCCCCCCAAAAAAAAATGTTGGAGAAAAGAACTATAACTCTGTCAGCACTGTTGACATCATATTTAATGAATAAGATATAAGGTTCACTTGAGTGACCAAGCAGCATTGGCGGCGGAGGTTTTGCACTCTCCCAAGTGCTCCCCCTCTAGTTTATTCTATTTTTTTTATTTTTTCATGCCATGAACAAATTTTGGTGCATACACGGTGCTGAACGTTGTGGTAAAGTTTCATCAAAATTTCATGTGTGGTTTCAGAGAAGAAGTCGAAAGTGTTTGTGGATGGACTGACTGGCGGACTGTCGGACGACGCGCCATCCCATAAGCTCTCCGGAACTACGTTCCAGGTGAGATAAAAATCAAGAAGAATGGGACTGGGATGGGGGTGACGTGGATTTTTTTAAACCCACCTTGTTGTGATCGTTGTCCTCCTGAAGGATTCTAACTGGCCGATTGTGGAATCCTATTTGACTTCAGACAGAGTTTAACGTTTGACGATTTGATTATAAAATCCTACAAAAACCCTATCGACACTGATAAAACTGATGTCCACACAAGTCCTTCCTTGTGAAACAATTTATTTCCTAATTATACACGATACACTTCTCACCCTTGTACAATGAACTTAAGAATCCCCATTTGATTGCAATATTATTTGGTTCTATTTCATTTATTCTTACTTTAGTTAACAGTTAGACCAACCCGATTCAATTCACTTCTACATTACATCAGAGAGTTTTATTCTAACTTGGTACTTGGTCAGTTCCAAGGAGTACAAGCCACTGAGAAACTATACTTCCTCACGTGCTTGCACTGAGAACAATGTGCCTTTCAAAACATTTTATACTTCCATGAGAGAGAGGTTGGGGGATATTCACCCAGACTGTAGACGTGTCTTTTAGACAAAAAGCCACTTCGTACATTTTCTAAGCAAAGGTTCATTTATCAGCTCAGTCACTCTGCTCCAGAACAACACATTTCTTATCATTTAGGGCAAAAGTCTTTTGGCCAGAAATGACAGCCAATTCAATTTGCAGCATAAAAGTTACATTTCTGAAACTCCATTTGTTCCAATTTAAAATACATTCATATAAATTTTTCCCTCACAGGGGAGAAAAAGAAAAATAATAGGGGAAAAGCAATAAGTGGCACAAGAATATTCGATAAATGAACTAAAATAACAACTTTTAAAAGTGCTGCAAATAAAGAAAAATAGAATAAAAATAAAATCGTAAATAACTATTGAAAAATAAATAATAACTAAAATAGAAAGACTGATCAATATATAAAAGGGAGAGAGGAGAGAAAAGGAGGGCAGAAAGGTGAGAGGAAAAGTGTAGGAGAGTTCCCATCGTGTGTTGCCTTTTTGGCTGCTGGTTGCATCATTGGTTAGGGGTGCAGCTCTGCTCCTGATGCAGTGTCCCGATTACCAGGACACTGGTGCTCATTTCGCCAACCTCGGAAGGATGACAGGCTGAGTCAACCCCCTGGTGTTAATTCAATGGCAAACAGGGTTCGAACTCAGGAACCCTAGGATCCCAAGCCATCCTAGGATCCCAAGCCACCCTAGGATCCCATGCCATCCTAGGATCCCAAGCCACCCTAGGATCCCAAGCCACCACCCTAACTGTTAAGCCAGCACCAGGCTACTGTAGGAGAGTGAGAAGAGGAAAAGGAGAGGTAAGATAGGTAAAATGAAATCAAGTAAAATAAAAGTTGCAAACCAGAGACGGAAAGGAATGAAAAGTTGTAAGGGACAGCACAGCCAATGTGCCAATCCGATAACTCTTTGCTCTTTTTTTCTGTTTAAAAAGTATCGTTTAAAAATATTTTAAAATTATTAGAGGGTGTTTCTGACCTACCTGATAAATTATTCATGATTATCAGTGATTATAAGGGAGCAGTTGACAGCCTAAACGGGGTGTGCCTGTTAAATGATATCGACAGTGTTAAACTCTGAAGATACCAGAATTAATGTCATCAACTGGCCAATACCACCAACGCACTCAGGGTAAACCCCAGCAATGGGGCCCGAGGTTGCATAGCGCTAAAAAGACCCTTTGCAGAGCCAAAAGCCATAGACCATAACAAGACCAGTGGGCCGCTCATTCCGCATCCTCCAACTAAATGTTGATCAAGAGCTGACATTTCCTAAGTGCGAGATCCTCGACAAGATGTTGAAGAACTACAACATCGATGTAGTCATACTCCAGGAAACTCGTGGTGAGGATGACAAAAAGGCCACAAAGAAAATGACTGCAGGCTACAACCTCATGGCCTCCATTAATGCAGCAAAACATGGCGTAGGTCTTCAAAACATACATCAGACACAGTCTTCGAAACATCAAAACCATCGACAACAGTACGTTAGATGCAACATTAAAGGCATGCGGTGTCACTGTTGCAAATGTGTACAAGCCACCCATGCAAACATGGTCATCACCTGCCTTCCCCCCAATATAACCACCCCACAGTTTACATTGGGGATTTTAATAATCACACTAAATGAAGGATGAAGGGAAAATGATGTGGCTGGAGAACAGCCAACCGACTGAATGTCAATGGCCGATCTTGACCTGCTGTTTGACCCAAAGCAGCCAAATATTGTCCACTCGGGATGGTGGCAGACCAGAAAACTCCCCCGATCTCTGCTTCCTGACAAAGGATGACAGGGGGTTACCAATGACTGCATTGAGAAGAGTTCTCGTTTGCTTCCCAAAAAGCCAACATCACCCCACTGTCATCCACATTGGTATTGAGATCCTGCTGGTACATTCTAAGTCAAACCCATGCTGGAACTTCTGGAAAGCAGATTGGGCTGCTTTCGCCAAAGCAGCTGAATCCAAGATTGAGAATAGACCACTTGTCCCAGCTGAATATGCAGAATGTGTGCACCCCCTCCTCTCTGCTACCACCCATACCATACCGTGCAGCTTCTGCAAGGCCGGCGCACCTTGATGGCCAGTGGAGTTCGAAAGGCTCCTAAAGGAACACAACAAAACTGGGAACCCGGACATCGGACAGGCACTAATTGAGGCTCTGGACACAGAACGTCTGAAGCACTGGAAGGATTTGGTAGAGTCAACAGACTCCACTCACAGCAGCCGCAAGACATGGTTATTGCTGAGGAAATTGGATGCTGCACAAAACATTACTGCTGCCATCCTAAGAGTTTCCTCTGATTCCATCGCGCCTCACCTCTTCCAGACCTCAAAGGCTCCAACCTCCAAATCATTAAGGGAGGAGGTAAAAAGGGATTACCTTCAAAACCTCTTCCAAAGCTCATTGAGCAGCTACTTGTGGGCCCCATATACAAAGAAAGACGACGCCACACTGTCAGCAACCAAAAACAGCAAAGCCACAGGAACCAACAAATTTTTCCCCGAATTCCCCAAAGACCTTGGAAAAAAGGGTTGTTCCTGGTTGGAGGCTCTTTTTACTGCCGCATTTTAAACAGGGCAAATTCCTGCAGCCTGGAAGAAGGCTAATGTTGTTGCCATCCTAAAAACTGGTAAGCCAGCAGAGTTACCTTGCAACTATTGCCCTATAGCCAACCCTGCTATTAGTGATGGGAAAGCTGATGAGGAAGGCTCTACTATCCTGTTTAACCCCCACCCTGGAGACCTTCCTAGCTGATGAGCAGGGGGGCTTTAGGCCCGACTGCAGCACTTGTTATCAGGTTATCCCCCTCTCCACCATCATTGAGGCTAGCCTCCAGAAAAACAAAGAATGGCAACTGCGTTTGTGGACCTGCCATCGGCCTATGACATAACCTAGCAACGAGAGCTCCTTCTCAAAGTCTTGAAAGTCTTCTGTTTCCTGAAGACAATCAGACTTTTATCGGTATTCCTTGGGGCGCAAAAGACCTGCATTATCTTCAACGGCAAAACCAGCCGTGTTCAAACCCTAAACAGTGGACTCCCTCAAGGATCCATTCTAGCCCCCACCCTCTCTAACCTCTTTGTCAGTGACCTACTGATGACCTATTTCAAACTCGCATATGTTGATGACATCACATTTATAGCGCAGGGCCCCGATCTAAAATCTGTCGGAGACCAACCCATCCGAGATCTGGGCATGCTTGAGTACTGACACAAATGGAAGCTCCATCCAAGCCCCAACAAAACAGCCATCTGCAACCACCATCTTGATAACCGCACAGCAAATGCAGAGGTCGATGTGACATTCTGCAGGATGAAAGTTGAAAATGTCTGTTATCCCAAATACTTTGGGATTCCACTTGACCAGGTCCTGACTGCCAAAAAACACCTGCAAAGATGCAAGGAGAAGGTCAGGGCACATATAAACCTCATCCAAGAAACTAGCCAGAACATCATGAGCAGCTGGTGCTGCTAACACTTTACGCATGGCACCTCTCACCCCTATATACTTGATTGTAGAGGATTGCGCACTAGTCTAGTCGGCAAGTGCCCATACAAAGGCCATTGATGTTTAGTTAAACACCGCAATGAGAATAGTGTCTGGAACCCTTAAGTCAACAGAGTGAGTGGCTTCCTATCCTCTCCAACATTGCTCTGCTAGCCATCCGAAGGGATGTGCTGTCATTCTGATACTTCATCCACATTTCAGTTACCGAAATTCCATCCCAGTGCCTTCTCGTTGAACATCCGCACTCCCGCCTCAAGTCCCGAAAAGCGGAGGTAATTACTGGCACATTTAAAGGTTATGAATGTGGTGAATTGATAGACCCACTTGCTTGTCAGTTCATGCCAATTGGAGCATTAATTGGCTATTCAAGTGACTTGCACGCCACTGTGTATCTAGGTCCGTTGGTTTGGGTCTTACTCCTCCTTGGGGGGCTGTGCGCACAACATTTGGTTGTCAGGAGTGGAACTTTTGGCCTAAAACCTTCAAGGGAAATTGAATACAGGTGTATATATTTTTTTTTTGCGTTAAAGCTCCTTTCATCATTATGAAAATGGAAATGAATTTTTCTGAGGAGAAAAGCACATATAAGATGGCAGATGAGGTGATATGTGAGAATGAACATGAGGTCGACATGGGTGAAGCATGCGAGGTGGAGCTTAATATAATATAGGCACCTCCACTCCGAGTGCCACGTGTAGTCCCTCCCCATTCCCACTTCCCCACCGCATCCCCACTTCCCCACCCCTTCCCCCACAATCAGCTCCAAAGCAAGGATAAGCAATTCTCTCAATGAAATGTTAAAAGAGGTATGCTACCCGCCATGGTTTGTGAAGCAGTTTCAGGCATGAGCCATTCTTCAAAGCAAGAGGGTTCTTTGCCTTCTCTCTCATGGTGGTCAGGATACCTCTCACTATTTGATGAGAAAATTCATTGTCATTATATTTCCTCCAACACAGACTCAGGACTGGTTTTCCATTGCAAAGACTAAGTATATTGCTCCCATTGAAACAGCTTCAGATTATACTTGTAGTGGGGGGCAGTTGGTTAAAGCTGGAGAACTCAAATTATTTGAATTCCACATTCCCACCTGCAGATTATTTCTGGCGATACAGGGACAAAGGAAACAGATTTCGTGAGCAGGCACCAAATAAAGTTATTATGCAGGTGGGACACCAAGCAGCAGTCACACAAGGTGTCATTAACCAATGTCAGAAAGAGCTTGGCAAACAGCTTATGATGGTTGCATCCCCAGGTTTTATGTTGCTTATCCAGAGTCGTGTCTTGTCCATGATGCTCTTCATTTATGTCTGCAATGTAAGGTGTATATTTGTGTTATGGGTTTAAACTCGCGGAATGTATATGGGTGGGTCTGTTTGGCATTAGAGTATCATGATTTAAGCGTTCAAGCTCGTGCTGCTGCAGAGATCCCAGATTTAAATATCATATTCTTTGTTGAATTTTCTCTTGTTTGCTGGTGGCCTGATAATAAATATAAAACTACACTTTTGTGATCTAATGCCCTGTTCAGCATGTGATACATCAAATTATTTTTTACATTTCACACAAAAGTCAAAATCAACCTTAAGCTAAGTCTGGTGTTGGCTTAACGGCTAAGATGGCTCGCTTAAGATCTGAGGTTTTTGAGTTCAAGCCCCTTTGTGTTGAATTAACACCAGGTGGGTTGACTCAGCTTTTCATCCTTCTGAGGTCAGCAAAATAAGTATCAGCTTCCTAGTAACAGGGGCATTGCATCAGCCATGCTCCCAGAAAATGACACAGCCAAGCAGCCACAAGCTGCATACAAATATATGACCTTGGCCTGACCTCGTGTGCACAATACATGATTTGCTAGAACTTGAGTATTATTGTAAAAATGAATGTGGCTTTCTCTCCCCTTGAAAACAATATATCAGGGCCTGAACAGCAAAAGAAAAGCCAAAAACAAACAAACTAGGACACTTGGCAGAGCGCATACCTCTGCCATGCAATGACTGATCCAATAGAACATATTTGGCCCAATACATTTTTGAGATATCATGGCAAATATCGTTTTTAGCCCCATCTCTCAATGATGAAGAATCACTTTAAAAATTCTAGTATCTGGATCCGGATCTTCACCAAAATCGAATCGATTCATCCTCGTCGCACACCAAACAGGTCCACCAAGTTTCGTCCAAATCCATCTGCAACTTTTTGAGACATCCTGCACATAAACAGACAAACAGGAGTGAAATCATAACCTCCTTCCACCTTCGGTGGTGGAGGTAAAACAACCAAAAAAAAGAGGCACCCTTGGCAACAAAATCATGTAACCTTGACCAAGGAGTTCTCACCTCTGCCCTGCATGAGAAAAATTGTCATTTGTGTCAGTGACAGTTATTGTAAACTTGAAATTGAACAGAGAAACACTGAAATTACCTCAACCAGATCAAAGTCTGTGTCTGAAAGCCCAATCCTGAGCAATCTTCTTGTTTAAACCTCACAGGAAATTCACTGATATACTTTCCTGAAAGATACTGTTGTGGTTACCAGATTCGCAAACCACCATTCAGGTCCCTTAGGTGAGGTATCTCGGTAAGTGCATGTGTAGTTAGGCCCAAACCCGTTGTCTAGTGGGAATACATGTCATTTATACGTGCTGCGACTCTTCAGGATAGCCGTTTTTCTTTTACTATCTTTATTTTGGACCAATCGCCACCATCACAACCACAACAACAACCACCAACCACAACGCCGCTTCACCACAACCGCCACGACCTTTACCGTCACAACTCGCCACCATCGCATCACCGTCATCTCGCGCCACTCATGGGCACCGATGCTGGACTCGTGTAGGACGCGCGTCGAACCGCGTGTACAAAATCACGGATTTTCTGCTTCAAAAACGGATCGAAAACGACACACGCCCACTTTTTGCCGTCCAATCGGTGAGCGAGGGGCGAATTGGCCCCGCCCCCAGGGCGATCGATATATGCAAATTTGTGGATCAAAAAGCCTTCACGCCCACTTTTTCTCGGGCCAATGGGGAGCGAGGTGAAAGGTCAAAGGGAGGGGGTCAAAGGCGAAGTTACGGGGGGATAAAAGGACGGTGTTCGTCAGTCAAAGAAGTGGTAAAAGTCGGAGCGAAAGAGTCAGCAGAACGAGAACGAGGGGTCGGAGAGTAGTAAAAGTCGGAACGAGTCGTAAAAGTCGGAGCGAAAGAGTCAAGACTTCGCGGGCGGTGGAGCTGCTCGTCGTGTGCGTTGGAGTCGGAACGGAGGGGACGAGCTGTGGAGAGGCGGCGAGTCGGACGAAGGGTGCTCGCGTCGTGCAAGGAGCTGCGCGCCCGAGGGAGGCCGGCAGCGCGACCTGGCCGAGGTGGAGACGCTCGTCGCACATAATAAAGATCCTCTATACCCCGAGCATCAGCAACCCCCTCCTGTTTCCCCCCGCGCTGAGATAGTGCGACCAAGGGGGCCCCGTTCCCACCCCCTGCCAGGCACTGTCCACGAGGCCCGCGGGTTGCGGGGCCATCGCCGCTCCGCGTCTCATCACCAGACGGGTAGGCCCGACCAGGTCTCGGCCCCAGGCCTACCTCATTCTTGAGGGTATTTCTTTTCCTTGGTTTTGGGTATGTGTTGTCGGCGCCGTCTGTGAAGTAGAATTGTATAAGTGTTGCCGTGTGCTCGGTAGTCGGAATTAGCTCTGCACTGTGTTTTCACTTTTATGTTTGCTTTTTGTGTAAATGGAATTGTGTTTTCTTTTTTGTGTGCATTTGGTGGAATTGTATTTGTGTGCTTCCCGTGTGCCGAGAATAAATGTGCTTTATTGTTGAACTGTTCTCCCGCTTCGCTTCGTCTTTTCCTCCATTGAACCCCCATCTTGCTTCACGTAAAGGGTTGGTAGTGGGCTGAATACGCCCGATAATTAATCGAACCGTCGAGGTCGACGATAACACCGCTCGGTTATTCTGATAGTACGGAACGGGTCGCTTAAGTGGCCCGTGTCCGAAGTCGACCTGCGGCGAGGTGCGATCGCCCGGTCTACCCTCCGCGTGGGTACTTAGGTAGTTCGAATTTGGCGAGCAACCCTATCCCACGCGGGGGCTGATTGGCTCGATCGCGGTGAGACCGAAAGGTCCACCCGTGACTGGTTCCCGGCGTTAGTCCGAGAGGGTCACGACTGGATTGTCCGTCCGGTGGGCGACGTGCCGCGATTCGAGTTACGTGGCCGTCGCACGCCGGCGGGCGCGAAATCCGCAACACTGGTGTCAGGAGTGGGATACAAATCCATCGCCCTCCTCTCGGCACTGGTATCGGAGAACAGGAAAACGGGCTCTCCTGTCTCCAGCGAAATTCACGGGAATCGGTCCAGGGGTGAGAGAAGCGACCCCCGATTCCCTCCAAATTACGAGCGAGCAAATTAACCCTTCACGAGAAGCAAGATGGCGTCTCAAGGCGAGCGGGAGCCGGGGGTATTAGAAATGTATATGTGTAATAATGTAGAGTCCATGGTCCAGGATGGACTCCCCGAGCAGGAAATGTTGATTGTGCAGGAACACGGACTCGCCCAACTAAACCCAGAGCCCGAAATGGGTGCGGCAGCGGCCGCAGTGTATGACACCTCCCCCCCCCCTCTCCACCAAAACCCTTGCTGAAACGGCTCAGCTGAGTGCACCCGACGTGGCCCAGCTATGCGCCATGCTGGCGGCAATGACAAATGAAATAAAAAACGAAATGAAAGACATGAACAAGCAAATGAATGAAGTGAAAACGACGATGGATGCGAATACACAACAAATAAACGAAAAGATGGATACAAAAATGAACGGAATGGAAACAAACATGAAAGAGCTGCGGGGTGAGACGCAGAACATGGGCCAATGCCTGCAGGCGGGCATGAAGGCAGTGAGCAGGGAGCTTAAAATGGCGACTCCACGTGTGGGAGCAAACGAGCTGGGTGGGGGTGCAACGGCTGACAGGCCCGCGGTGGAGGCGGGTAAAAAAATAATTCGTGGAACGTGTTGGGCGAGGGTCGTGACGATGACCGAAAGGGAAAAATTAAATGGGGAGACCAAAACGTGTGAGACGAGACACGAGGTGACGACAACAGAAATAATAGTTGAGACAAGGGAGGTAAAGGGTGAAGAGTTGGCAGAGACACGGGAGATGGGAAAAATAGAGGGAAGACTACACGGTGAGGATGGGGTAAGTGACGCACACACACACACGGAGGTAGTGGAGGATAATGGGGGTGAGCTCGCGGAGCGTGCAGGGACCCGGTGTGAGCACCTGGATGGCCTCCTCCAGGAACGAGGGGAGGGAGTATGCCCCCTTGAGGCGAGTCACGACCAGGTGAGTTCGGTCGTGCTTTGCGAGGTTGAGGGGACGAGTGCTGTGGACGGGTGCACGGAGAGCTTGGGGGGTGTAGAGGCCCCGGAGACCCTTGTGGGGACACAAATCCCCAGTGTGGTTGTCCCTGTGTGTGTGGTGCAAGGTGTGAGTGCGGCACTGTGTGTGGAAGCGACCCCGTGTGTGAGTGGTGTGGTGGCGATGGTGCCAGAGTGCGTGCTTCCCAGCACGCCGGGTGTGGATGGGGCACCGTGTGTGAGTGAGGCCGTGTGTGTGGATGAAACGGCCAGTATGAATGAGGAACCACGTGTGAGTGGTGTGGTGGCGATGTTGCCGGAGTACGTGCTTCCCAGCACACCGTGTGTGGATGAGGCACGGAGTGCGAGTGAGGCACCGCGGGTTAGTGCCCCCGCGTGTATGAGTGAGGCACGGTGTGTGGATGAGGTACCGCGGGTGAGTGCCCCCGCGTGTGTGGATGAGGCACGGAGTGCGAGTGAGGCACCGCGGGTGAGTGCCCCCGCACGCGTGAGTGAACGGCCGTGTGCAAGGTCGCTGTGTGCCAGGGAGACCGTGTGTGTGAGAGAGCGGTATGAGAGGGAGATGTCGGTTGGCATGCGGGAGCACGCAGCCGCGTCTCCCCGTGTGAATGTGATGGTGTGGACTGTGTGCGTCGTGACACGCAGGTATGCGTGTGTGGAATGGCGACGGAGACGGCGACAGAGGAGAGAAAGCCGAGTAGCGGCTGTAGTTGTTTCGAGGACCGTGCCGGGTTCACCCAGCAGTGAGCACGCGGTTCGTGCTGTGCAACGCACGAGACCACCACGTGCTCGCTTGCGAGAGTGAAGTCCCGGTCCGGAAACGCACGCGGTGGATTTGCCGATCCCGCGGACGGACAAAGTTTAGGCAGGTAAATGGATTTGGACCGGACGGGTTCTCCACGCGATCGTGTGTTCAGCTCCAACGGGCAAAGCACATGTGTTCGCGTGGGAAACCCCTCGAGACATGGGGCTTGTGTTTTTTTTATGCGCACGGTGACGTCATGGCTGCACGTGTGGTTGGAATCCGGCAGGAGGGGTATCTCTGCCGGATGGTAGCGTCCAAGGAGGGACGAGGAACACGTGCAGCTGCATGACGTCACGGGCAGGTGCAAAGTGCGCGAGCTCTGAGTTGCCGCGCAGGTGCTGGGCATGAAAAAAAAAAAAAGGGAAAAACAAGCCTCACTTTCGGGTGTACAGGATTCCTGGGTAAGGGGTGAAAGACCCCCTTACCTGGGCACAGGATGAAAACTAGTTAGGGGGAAGGGTTAGCTTAGCTAGACCGACTCCATGGGGCAGGGGTAAGTCCTCATGGAGTCCGTGGAATGGATTAGTTAGAGGGATTGTAGCCAGATTTAGGATGGGAAAATGGGAAATGATTTTTGATGATTTGGAACAGAGACAGACTTTGAGTGTGTAGAGTTGACGTAGCTTAGCTACGTAGTGTTAAAAGGAACGTGCTGTAGTTTAAGGGACGACGTGGGAGCACGAGTTAGTTAGGGGGTGCAGATAGAAGGATGGCAGAGTTCAGTGGTGTGTGTGTTGAAGAGTTGGTGAGTGAAGTGGAAGCATGTGCTTGGTGAGTGAGTGAGGCCAGCGGGTCTGTGTGTATGGAGTGAATGGGGAATGCATGGTGCGATGAGTGATTGGGGGGAGGAGTGACTCCCGCCCAAGGGACCCCGGGGTCAGAGTAAAGTGAGTTAGCTGGGTTAGTCAAATTGAAAAATGGAGGTCGTTTTGTTGTTGGTGGGAAAGTAGGCTCGAGACCCATTTGGAGGGGTGCAGGAGCCCTGTTGACGGGCTTGGGAGCGTGGCTGCGAAAGGTGAGTATCGCTGAGTGGGTACCCCGGGCACCAGGCTAGTCGGCCGCGGTAGGCCATGGGCCCATGGGGGCCGGGATAGAGTAGTGGGCACGGGTGCGCCTGCTTGGTGCGGGGGCCCGGGGCGCCATTAGCCGCGTGGGCAGTGTAGTGGGCACGGGTGACCCTCGGAAAGGGGCCCGGGAGGCCGGCCTGCCACGTGTGCGTTTCAGGGGAGGTGCCATCGGGGGCACTCCCCGGTGTTAGGGAGCTGGTAGGCTCGGAGGGAGTGTAGTGCCCGGGGTGCCATAGCGGGAGAATCGGCAGAGGGTCGTGCCTGCCAAAGGGAGCCACGTGTCCCAGCCAGGAGACCGTGTGAGGGCACGGAGCGAAAATTGGGGGGCGAGGCCCGAAATTGTGAGGACACCAACACAGGCGACGGGAATCTGGGTTGTTAGAACCAATAGTTTAAGCGAGAGGCGCTTGTTGAAAGCCCCGGGGTAGTTTAACAGTTAAATGGTTAGGGTAGATTAGGAGATGTACCCCTCCGCACCATCCATCCCCTCGCTGTCGTTGTGGGCCGCTGGACCCACTTTGGTTATAGATCGCCGAACTCTGGGGTGGCCATTCTGAGGCTTCGTTGGGCCTCGACGCAGGACGTTAGCTCTCCCTTATTCCCCTCCGGGAAGGGAACGTAGGGGTTGGGAGTAGGCTAGGTGACAGGATAGGTTAGCCGAACAAGGACGATAAAGGGGGTTAGGGGACGATTTATAGTGGGGAAGTAAAAATAAAAACAACAAAAAAATAAGTTGGGGCTAAATTGGTTTTTCACAAATTAAGGGAGTGGGTATGTACAGTGACAGGCAAAGGCGATAGTTGGGAGGGAGACAGGTAGGTAGGTCCGAGCCCGCCTTCCGAGTGGCCAGCACCACCGCACTCCCTCCACCAACCTCCACTGAACGGCAAAGGCTGGCCACTTCATCGGCTGGCCGTGTTTTACTTCAAGGCGGAGGCCGGCCAACCTCATCGGCAGCTGTGTGCTGCAAGGCCTGTGCCGGCCAGTTCATCTGCTAGCTGTTTTTTTTTCTTCGAGGCCTGTGCCGGCCAGTTCGTCTGTGGGCTGAGTTTGCCTGCAGCGGCCTTCTTCTGCGGGCTGTGGTTGCCTGCTTGCCTTTGCCATGCCATGCCCACTGCCCCTGTTCACCAGCCCCGTTCAATTTTTGCTTTGCCCCCCCCCCCCTGTTCATTTCCATGTGCGCCAGGATCCGTAAAGGCAACAGTTTGCAAGCTGCGAGAACTGCCCTGTTGGCAGCTACAACACGGGCCTGCAGTGGCAGCCCGTGCACCGTGTTTGTGTCCATGCATCCATTCGTTGTGTTCATTGCGTGTGCCACTTGAGCTGGCACGGAGACTGCGTTGTGCAGCCCAAGCACCGTTGTGGTTCACTGCGTTCAGTTCAAAAGGGAAGGCCTTGGACTGCGTGTGAGCAGCCAGCCACGTTCCCTGTCACCTGCATTGTTTGAGCCAGAGACTGCATGCGGGCAGCCTGGCTCCCTGCTAACTGCTTTCTTTTGCAGAGTTCAGTGATCCTGGGCCATGGTTTAGTGTAAAATTTGTAAGTTAAGGTTAAGATGTACTGTAAATATGAGTGCGCCCCCGGCATGTCTGTCTAGCGCCGGCAATTTTATTTAAGTCGTCCGTGTGAGTGAGTTTGTTTAGGTAGTTACGCAGCCCTCAGGTTATTTATTTTGGGGACACGAATACCATGAATGTCGCACTCAGGGATCCGTAGGTAAAATGTACTAGGGGAAAACTACACATGATGGCACACGAAAATTTGACGACTCGGGACGAGTCTGTAAAAAGGGAAGGGGGTAGTGTTGTGGTTACCAGATTCGCAAACCACCATTCAGGTCCCTTAGGTGAGGTATCTCGGTAAGTGCATGTGTAGTTAGGCCCAAACCCGTTGTCTAGTGGGAATACATGTCATTTATACGTGCTGCGACTCTTCAGGATAGCCGTTTTTCTTTTACTATCTTTATTTTGGACCAATCGCCACCATCACAACCACAACAACAACCACCAACCACAACGCCGCTTCACCACAACCGCCACGACCTTTACCGTCACAACTCGCCACCATCGCATCACCGTCATCTCGCGCCACTCATGGGCACCGATGCTGGACTCGTGTAGGACGCGCGTCGAACAGCGTGTACAAAACCACGGATTTTCTGCTTCAAAAACGGATCGAAAACGACACACGCCCACTTTTTGCCGTCCAATCGGTGAGCGAGGGGCGAATTGGCCCCGCCCCCAGGGCGATCGATATATGCAAATTTGTGGATCAAAAAGCCTTCACGCCCACTTTTTCTCGGGCCAATGGGGAGCGAGGTGAAAGGTCAAAGGGAGGGGGTCAAAGGCGAAGTTACGGGGGGATAAAAGGACGGTGTTCGTCAGTCAAAGAAGTGGTAAAAGTCGGAGCGAAAGAGTCAGCAGAACGAGAACGAGGGGTCGGAGAGTAGTAAAAGTCGGAACGAGTCGTAAAAGTCGGAGCGAAAGAGTCAAGACTTCGCGGGCGGTGGAGCTGCTCGTCGTGTGCGTTGGAGTCGGAACGGAGGGGACGAGCTGTGGAGAGGCGGCGAGTCGGACGAAGGGTGCTCGCGTCGTGCAAGGAGCTGCGCGCCCGAGGGAGGCCGGCAGCGCGACCTGGCCGAGGTGGAGACGCTCGTCGCACATAATAAAGATCCTCTATACCCCGAGCATCAGCAACCCCCCCTCCTGTTTCCCCCCGCGCTGAGATAGTGCGACCAAGGGGGCCCCGTTCCCACCCCCTGCCAGGCACTGTCCACGAGGCCCGCGGGTTGCGGGGCCATCGCCGCTCCGCGTCTCATCACCAGACGGGTAGGCCCGACCAGGTCTCGGCCCCAGGCCTACCTCATTCTTGAGGGTATTTCTTTTCCTTGGTTTTGGGTATGTGTTGTCGGCGCCGTCTGTGAAGTAGAATTGTATAAGTGTTGCCGTGTGCTCGGTAGTCGGAATTAGCTCTGCACTGTGTTTTCACTTTTATGTTTGCTTTTTGTGTAAATGGAATTGTGTTTTCTTTTTTGTGTGCATTTGGTGGAATTGTATTTGTGTGCTTCCCGTGTGTCGCGAATAAATGTGCTTTATTGTTGAACTGTTCTCCCGCTTCGCTTCGTCTTTTCCTCCATTGAACCCCCATCTTGCTTCACGTAAAGGGTTGGTAGTGGGCTGAATACGCCCGATAATTAATCGAACCGTCGAGGTCGACGATAACACCGCTCGGTTATTCTGATAGTACGGAACGGGTCGCTTAAGTGGCCCGTGTCCGAAGTCGACCTGCGGCGAGGTGCGATCGCCCGGTCTACCCTCCGCGTGGGTACTTAGGTAGTTCGAATTTGGCGAGCAACCCTATCCCACGCGGGGGCTGATTGGCTCGATCGCGGTGAGACCGAAAGGTCCACCCGTGACTGGTTCCCGGCGTTAGTCCGAGAGGGTCACGACTGGATTGTCCGTCCGGTGGGCGACGTGCCGCGATTCGAGTTACGTGGCCGTCGCACGCCGGCGGGCGCGAAATCCGCAACAATACTATACTCAATAATCCTCCAGATTGTAGGACTTTGTGCAATCAAAAATAATGCGAAACATTCCATTAAATGAAATGACATTTGTATGAATATGTCAAGAGAGTTGCTGTTTCATCATGGGGAATAAAACTAGAAGGACACTCGGCAGAGCGCATACCTCTGCCACATAATGCCTGATCCAGGAGAACATGTTGGGCCCAATACATTAGTATATCGTTTTTGGCGCTATCTCTCAATGGTGAAGAATCACTTAAAAAATTATCCTAGCCGGATCCGGATCTAGATCTTCACCAAAATCTAATCACTTCGTTCTTGTCACACACCCAACCTGCCCATGAGATTTCATCCACGAGATTGTGTATATAAATACACAACTTTTTTTAGATATCCTGCACACAGACAAACAAGCAGACAAACAAACAAGAAGAAGATGACATGCAGAGCATGATACTTGCAAAATTCATGGAACAAATTTGACCTCAAAAAATAATTGGTGGTTGAATTCAATGACCAAGTATGCAGCAACTCTCCAAATTTCAAGTGAATCGGATGAAGATTGATAATTTTAGAAATTCAGTTTAAGTTGACCTTGTGGCCCATGTGGACCTCAAAATAATTAATTGGTAGTTGAATTCAGTGACCTGATTTGAAAATCCTCTTCAAATTTCAAATCAATCTGACAAAAATTGAGGATTTAATAAATACCACCTTATTTTTTGACCATGGGCCTATGTTGACCTTTTGGTCGATATTGAGCTCAAAATAATTGGTGGTTGAATTCAGTGACCTGAAATATATATATCCTCTTCAAATTTCAAGTGACTTGGATGAAAATTGACAATTTTAGAAATTCGGCCGATGTGGACCTCAAAATAATTGGTGGTTGAATTCAGTGACCTGAAATATAAATCCTCTTCAAATTTCAAGTCAATCAGATGAAAATTGAGGATTTTACAAACATCACCTTAGTTGTTGACTTTGGGGCTATGTTGTCCTTTTGGTCGATGTTGACCTCAAAAATAACTGGCTGGTTGAATTAATTGACCTGAAATATAACCTTTCTTCAAATTTCAAGTCCATCGGATGAAAATTGAGGGTTTTTAGTAAAACAGTAAACCATCGCCGTCCGCTGAGGCGATGTTCCTCTAAACTTCAGTGAACTTCGAAATCGCGAACGGCGAACCGTTTATAACATGCAAGTCAATGTGATACGTTCCAGCCTCCCAAAATAAGTCCAAAATCATCAATAAATAGTATTAAAAAAGACATCTAATCTAAAAACAGTTGAGTAAAATAAGATAAAATAAGTAACATTTACCATCAATAAGAAGGCTTTACTGCTTTGGAGTACTGTTGGTGGGTAACCCCGGTCAGTTCTGGTTGAACATAGCCATGGCACGGAGGGAGCCAATCAATCTCTCAGGAGCGACTCACAAATCCCTTACATCTATTTCGTTGTGATCTTGCCTTTGTGGAGATATATTATGTTGATCTAGCCCTAATTTTAACATTACAATGACAAATGTAACGAATGTTGGACTCATTGACGTTACAGTCTTTCGCCAACACAGTAACACGTGCGAAACTCTCAAGTCGACCTAATATTTTCATTTTTTCCACTCTCATCACTTTTTTTACTTTTTTATTCTGCTCTTCAGTAGATGCACCACTTCATGGACGTTTTGGACGCATGATTAAATAAACAGAATACAAAATTATATCACAATAAAATACTGCACCTCACCAACCACCAAGCAGCCAGAAGAGAATGATGCGGCAGTGCAGCTGATGCTGGATGATGCAGAATGTAAATTTTCAAATTGCTATATTTTCCAGCGATACTCGACAGTTATGTTTAACAGGTAATGGTTAAATAAAGGAAAATATTGTTATCCAAATATTGAAAAAAATAAAATAAAATATATATATATATATATATGAAGTATATTCATATATATATATATATATATATATATATATATATATATATATATATGTGTATAAAATATCAATGTTATCCAAACATTGAAAGTGTTTAAAAAAAACTTATGAAAACCAAAGGAGTTTAAGGTGGGAGGAGATCATTTTTTTTCCGTGGATACGAGGGGAGTATTGTCGTGGACAGAGAGAAAGGGTGTATAAAAGGTAAGCGCAGATCCGTGAAATCACGGACAACGAACACATGCAGACGGCGAGGATTGACTGTATCACCTTAGTTGTTTACCTTTGGCCTATGTTGACATCAAAAATAATTGTTGTTTGAATTCATTGACCTGAAATATATATCCTCTTCATATTTCAAGTCAATCAGATGAAAATTGAAGATTTGACAAATCTCACCAAAGTTGTTGATGTTTAGCCTATGTTGATTTTTTGACCTCAAAAACAATAGGCTTCTTGCTTATGACAAACTCTACCATATGGTAAAGTTTCGTGAAGATCGGTTTAAAATTGTGACCTGAAGGCAACAGACAGACAGACAAACAAACACACAGACAGACAGAATAAAAAGAAGACATTGTGCAAAGCATGATACTTGCAAAATCCATGGAACAAATTTGACCTCAAAAATAATTGGTGGTTGAATTCAATGACCAAGTATGCAACTCCTCTTCAAATTACAAGTGACTTGGATGAAAATTGACAATTTTAGAAATTCGGCCGATGTGGACCTCAAAAATAATTGGTGGTTGAATTTAGTGACCTGAAACATAAATGCTCTTCAAATTTCAAGTCAATCGGATGAAAATTGAGAAATTTAGAAATCTCAGCTAAGTTGTTGACATTGGGACTATGTTGACCCTTTGGTCGATGTTGACCTCAAAAATAATTCGCTGGTTGAATTCATTGACACACACACACACACACACACACACACACACACACACACACACACACACACACACACACACACACACACACACACACACACACACACACACACACACACACACACACACACACACACACACACACACACACACACACACACACACACACACACACATACACATACACATACACATACACATACACACACACACACACACACACACACACACACACACACATACACACATACACACATACACACATACACACATACACACATACACACATACACACATACACACATACACACATACATACATAATCAGACACACATACACACATACACACATACACACATACACACATACACACATACACACATACACACATACACACATACACACATACACACATGCACACATACACACATACACACATACACACATACACACATACACACATACACACATACACACATACACACACACACACACACACACACACACACACCTCACCCATTTATAGTACAAGGTGGCCATAAAGTCTGGAAACATAGGCGGATATGCATGATAAATGGTTTATTGACATTACCTTCCAATCCATGACATGTTCAATGAGTTGTAGCTGAGTTAACTCATTGAACATGACATGTTCAATGAGTTAACGATTTAAATCGAAACAAACTGAAGAATAAAAACGCCAAGAGTTTGCTTTGTGAGCACGCACACACACACACACACACACACACACACACACACACACACACACACACACACACACACACACACACACACACACACACACACACACACACACACACACACACACACACACACACACACACACACACACACACACACACACACAAGCATTTAAAGGCCATTTTCCCCGCTAAAGCGGGGGTTAGCCTTGCGGGCCCCATGACAATCTTCTCCACTTTACCCTGTTTTCTGCATCTCCCCTTCTTAATCCCCTTGCCCACATTTCCTCTTCCACCACCTTTAGCCCCAAGTTTTTCTCAGTCTTCCCCGTCCTCTACTTCCGACTACACTCATTCCCAACACTCCTCTCACCCAGTCACTTTCATCCTTCCTCAACACATGACCCAACCATCTCAACCTGTTTCTCTTCACAACCTCCATCACAGACTCTATTCCCATCATCTTCCGCAAGTCATCATTTGTCTTCCTCTCTCTCAACGATACTCCACACATCCACCAAACCATTCGCATTTCCACTCTTTACAGCCTTTGTTGCTGCTCCATGTTCAGTACCCATGTCTCACTCCCATAAATCATCGTACTCCTCACACATGTAGCATACACCTTTCCCTTCAGCTTCAACGACACTCCCCTCTTCATCAGCACGCCACTCAGTTCCCGAAACTTCTTCCATGCACATCTCACTCTCGCAACCGTCGAAGAGTCTGATCCACCTTCTCCATTCAGCATGTCTCCGAGATAGCAAAATGTTTTCACCCCTTCCAGCTTCACACCATCTCCAAGATCCAACTCAACAATTCCTTCATCTGCTGCTCCCTCGATGCACACCTTACACTTGAATGTAGCTGCCACACTGGATAATGACCCTCTCACCCCACGACATTTTCGATGAACCCATTCAGCACACATTGTACACTGAATGGAGTTCACTCCGACACCCTTCCGGCACACAGCACACGGCCACTTCCCAGTCCTTTCCACCTCACCACATGCTTTACCACTTGCCATCACCTTCGTCTTTCCGATATTCACCTTCAAACCTTTTGCCTCCATACATTCCTTCCACTTGTTCATCTTCTCCTTCAGTCCATCCATACTCTCTGCAATCAACACCAGATCATCTGCATACAGCAGCTCCCACGGTAAACCCTCCTTTACCCTCCGAGCCAGCACCTCCATCACAACTACAAATAGAAGTGGACTTAGTACCGACCCCTGGTGCACTCCTACCCTCACCTCAAACTCACCACTGTTCCCATTCTTCGTCCTTACAGCTGTGCGTGTTCTCTCGTACATTGCCATCACTACTCTGATCAACCATTCCTGCACTCCTAACTTCCTCAATGCCCATGTCATAACTTCACGTGGGACCCTATCAAATGCTTTCTCCAGATCAACAAACCCAAAAAACAACTTCTTCCTCTTCTCCATGTACTTCTCCTGCAACTGCCTTACAATAAAAATTGCATCTGTCGTTCCTCTTCCTGGCATAAATCCAAACTGCATTTCGTCAATCTTTACCTTCTTCCTTATCCTCTTCTCCAACACCCTTTCCAATACCTTCATTCCATGCTCCAATAACTTTATTGCTCTATAGGAGCCACAGTCCAGAGGGTCACCTTTCCCCTTGTACAGAGGGACGAGGGTACTCAGTTCCCAATCCACTGGAATGCGGCCTTCTTTCACCACCAGATTACAGATCTCTGTCATTTTCTTCACACCCCAACTTCCCGCTGCCTTCAACATATCTCCCACAACTCCCGTCGGCCCTCCTGCTTTTCTACTCTTCATTGCTCTTATAGCTTCCTCAACTTCCTTCTCAGTTATCTTCTCTGCTGGTCCTAAAACTGGGTTACTCTCGATGTTGCTCTCCCATTCATTTTCTACATTCAACAGCCTTTCCATATATCTCTTCCATCTTCCTTTAATTCCATCTGAGTCCACAACGATTTGTCCCACTTCATCCTTCAAGCAACTCACCCCCGTCACATCTAATCTCTCTCTCTCGCTATCTGCTTTGCAATCCTGAATACCGCTCTCTGACCCTCCTCCGAATCCAAGCGTTCTCCGAACATTTTCCTATGGGCCTCCTGCGCCTTTGCAACCTCTTTCTTTGCAGCATTCTTGGCTTCCTTATAACTTTCATGTGCAGCCTCTTCTTCCACCGTACCCTTTGCCTTTTGCCATTCCTTGAACTTCTTCCTCTTCTCTTCAATCGTCTTTCAACTTCATCATCCCACCACCATGTTTCCGAGTGCCTCGGTGGTCCTTTTGTCCATCCACATACCTCAACAACGGTTCCCCATAGACTATCTTTCATTGACTTCCAACCACTTTCAAGCTCAACCACATCATCCTCAACCATACTCAGCCTCTCTCTTAATGCTTCCTTCACTCTCACCTCTTTCAACCTCCACACCTTCATCTTCGGTTGGTACTTCACCCGCCGAATTCTCCGCGCACCTTTCACCCTTATATCGCAGACAACCAGGTGGTGCTGCGAAACAGTCTCCTCCCCTGGGATCACCTTTGTGTCCCGGAGGTTTCCTCTATCTCGCTGACGCTCCATCAGGTAGTCAATGGTTGACGTCGACCCACCTGACGTGTATGTAATAAGCTTATTATTCGCTTTCTGGAATTGAGTATTACAGATCAACAAATCAGCTCCATCAGCAAACTCCAAGATCCTTTCACCTTCTCCATTTCTCACACCATATCCATAACCCCCATGGACTTCCTCAAAACCGTCTGGACTCCTTCCCACATGTCCATTCAAGTCTCCTCCAACCACAACAATTTCATCATCTTTCACATTTTCCATCATCTTCTCCATCGCACACCAGAACATGTTCCTCTCTTCATCGCCTCGACCGACCTGCGGGGCATATCCTGAGATGACGTTCATCAAGAGATTTCCGATCACGATTCTCACCATCATCAACCTTTCACTCACTCTAGTCACACTCACTACACTGTCTACAAACTCCTCAGAAAACATGACACCAACACCATGCACGGCTGCATGCCTTCCGGGCACCCTTGCCACATAAACTTGTACTTCTGCCCCTGCCTTCCCTTCACCATTCTCAAACCACTTCCCTTCCACCATGTCTCCTGCACACAACATATGTCCACTCTTCTTCTGACCAATGTTTCAACCACTTCTCCTGATCTCCCTGTCATTGTCCCTACATTCCATGTACCAAACCTCAGAAACCGATCTCCATGTGGGGCATCAGACGATTGGTCATCATAAATTGAAAAATTTCCTCCCTTGCTTTGATCGGGTTCCCCACCTTGAGTTTTAATGAGAGGGGGTGAGGACCCCCATGGGGTACTTCGGGCTGTACCCTGGCCATCAGTTGTACTCATCATGGTTTCCTTTTGAGGCGATGTTTTTATTGCCGGATGCCCTTCCTGACGCCAACCCTTTTAGTCACCTTTTACAACACGCAGGGATACGGTTTACCTATTCTGACCGGGTACACACCGGGGGGTTGAATTCATTGACATGAAATATAAATTCTCTTCAAATTTCAAGTCAATCGGATGAAGATTGAGGAGTTTAGAAATCTCACCAAAGTTACAAGGAAATCAGATGCAGGTGGAGGCCATTCTTCCCATCATGCCTGCGCGAACACCACACTCATTTATCGACACAAGATCCAAAGAAGAAAATGCAAATTTTATTTATTTTTAATCTATTTACTTTAAGTTTAGATAGCTGGTTTTTTTTAATTATTGTTATTATTTTTTCTTTCTTCTTCCCCTCATGAGAGGGGGCATGGACTTGGTTAAAACACACATCAACCAAACACCCCTTGACGAGAACCCCACCAACAGCACTCCATACACATGCACACAATCACCCATCCACATTATCACCCATCCATGCTCAAACTACCTTAAAGTTCTGTCAACATCCCTATACCCCTCTATCTCCACAACTTCCAGGTACCTATCTAATTCTAATTTAAACTTATGTACTGTTTCTGCTGCCACGACCTTTCCAGGGAGACCATTCCATGCATTAACTATTCCTTGAGTGAAAGTCCCCTGCCTTGCTACCATCTTAACTCTCCTCTTCTTTACTCTCAGGCTTTGATCCCTGGTCCGATCACTGTCGACTCTGTTGAATAATTCATCTGCACTTGTTTTGTCCATACCTTTCATTATCTTAAAATTCCTATCATATCTTCTTATAACCGCCTCCTTTCGAGTGTATAAAGCCCTGTTTCCTTAAGCCGGTCCTCCTAGCTAAGTCTAGCTATACTTGGAATAAATCTAGTAGCCCTGTGCTGAACCTTCTCTATGGCATCTATGTCCTTCCTGAATTGTGGTGACCAAAACTGCACACAATATTCTAGATGTGACCCTCACTAAATTTCTGTACAATGATAACACCTCCTCTTTTGATGTATAAATGATCCCCCTCCGAATACAATCTAAAACCCTCTTTGCTTTACCCATAGCTGCCTGGCATTGTGCTGCATGCTTACCTCCCATATCTATTACCACCCCCAAATCCTTCTCCTGTGTGACACACTCCAAAATTACCCCTTACATCATATAATCTCTATTTTCATTGTTCTTTCCCATCCCCAACACCTTACACATGCTCAGGTTAAATTCCATCTGCCAATCTTTCACCCAATCTACGCAAGTATCAATACTTTCCTGAATCTGATCACCATCCTCTTAGTGTGGTATGACGTGTCATCCCATAGGATTTTTGTGCTAAAATTGATTTTTTTGCTGTATTGGGTTGATTTGGAGTCCTGCTCCTGGAAAATGATGGGGTTCAAATTTTCCAACCCCTCGACCCCCCCCCCCCCTATTGTGGGGGGTCCTTTTCTTCCCGGGACCCCCCAGACTGACCCCTCGCCTATCTTCGCTAATAATGATTCAATTTTCATGATCTTTGGGTCGTTTTAGGGGTTTTAGATCATACTGACTCCATTTAAGACACTCTCGAAGCGACTGGAAGTGGCTATTAGCGACTTCCGGTGGCTACTACAGATTTCCGGTGACAATCGGCATCATACTCAGGGATCGGCATCATACTCATCATCATCGGCATCATCCTTTTCATGCTAGCCAGAAACATAGTCATGTAGTACCTCTTTCTATGGGTTTTTAGGCATGGGAAAATGATTGGTGCAGTTATTTTTGTGATCAGACTGACCTGTGATGAGATGTATAAACACATAATGTTTTTTAAGTTGCACAAACGTTTAATAAGCGAACAGATACAAATAAAAACAAAGGGATACATCAAGGACAAAAACATACAGAACAGTTTAGATAGTATTTCATGGAAACGAATTCAAGATGACAGCTTATTCATCAACCTCATCCTCGTGCACATCTTCCCTTGTTACATTTGCACATTCCCTTGTATAACATTTGCAGAGAGGAGTACAAGGCAGGCCGTTCTTGCAACAACTGTACCTTCCTGTGCAACCTGCTTTACGTGCACATTTGGTGAGTTCAATTACAACTCGAGGAGCGGGGAGATTGAGACACCTCGCAGGAACATAGACTCCTTTCTCTAATTGCCAGCCATTGTGTTCAATAGCAGGAAGATCTGGGAAGTTGGCCTGGTATGACTTATTGCGCATGGCAATGCAATTTGTTTGGGTTATATGGGGTAGTAAGGCAGCGCGAGTTGGGGGCAGCATCTCTCCTTCCAAGTTCTTGGAGCGAAACAGTTCCCATCTCAATGCTGGCAGAGTTATGGGACCTGTGGAACAGTATGCATGGCATATGAACTTCTCCAAACCCTTGACTTGTGGTGGCAGTTCACCATTGACCAGCTCAGTTTGAATAGGACCTTTACCGAGCTCCCGGAAGCAGTTGATAGCTGAGTCATCTTCATCAAGCTTCATGTATGCACCAACCAAGGTTTTCTTGGTGATACCCACAAATTTCCCACCCCAGTTAGCACCAGAGAAGTTGTGGAGTCCAATCAGGCCTTGACACTTATGACATCCAATCACTTGAACTCGCTCCACCACATCAATTTCTTTGTATTTTGTGCCCTTGCCAGTTAAAAACTTGAGATGAGTGCGAGTTCCAAGATGACCACAAGAGACCAGGTTGAGGAGAAGCATGAGGACATCAGGGTCAGGTGACCAAACACATACTTCCCGCCAATCACTCTCAGCTACAGAGGCGAGGACTTGATGAGGAATCAGTGTATCAGCCTCTTCGTGTGAATGATCTTCCTGAAAATCACAGCCCTTGATCTTGGTGTCATACACGACGATCAGCTTGACGTTGTTGCTGCTGGAGAAATGTTGCATAAAACTCTCAGCGAACATACATGTGAGGCTACTTTTGGTCATTGAGGCAGATAAAAGCTCCTTGAGAGACATGGTGAGTTTCATTTGTGGATGAATTTGAAATTCTGTGGACGTCACGGCTCTCTTTTGGCAAGTCTTGTTTTTCAGAGACTGATCCTGGTAACGGTCAAAGACCACTCGACCCTCGTTGTAGCCGACCGTCATGAACTCAATGCGCTTGATGAATGCCACTTGAAGGTCAGAGAGCTTCTGCATGGTCGGCGTTTTCTTCATGCTCTGAAGCACAGCCATGGCATCAAAAATGAGAACTTTAGGTGGTGGACTCGTTGGTGCTGTATCGAGAAGAGTGGTAGATTGAAGTGGTTGAGCCTTAGCTCCTTCAACGGCGTGCATCAGACTGGCCTTGTCAGCTGGGATATAAAGACAGCCGTCAACAGAGCAAAGAGAGTGTGGCACCACAGACATCTCATATTCCCCAACAGTCTCCTCAAGTTTTGATACCAGCTCAGGGCGACTTCCTTGAATAATAAGGAATCTGCCCAGAAGTTCACGCTCCTCACGCAACTTGATGACCTTGTCACCCACGTGGACTCGAGTTTTCTCCATACAGTTTGAGAAGTTCTTTAGCTTGAACTTCTTCATTGGGTCCCAAACTGAGAGTATTGATGTGGGCAACAATCTGTCATGGACGAACTCCTCAAAGTGCTTCTGTCCCTTCTCTGCAAAGTGCAGAATGTCATCTTTTGCAACATCTGGTACAAGAGCGGAGGATACCAGGCTCTTCAGAGGAGACTTTTCTGTGAATGGATTGCCTCCACAATGCAGCTCGATGGAGTGACGGAGCTTCAGAGCATTTTCTTTTGACCTGACAGCAACAGCACCGGAAAGCTGGTAGTGTTCACGTCGTTCAGATGACCTGGAGGCTTGAGGGAAGCTGTGGAGGAACTGCTTTACTATATGAGTGAGATGAGGTGTGATGGTAAGAAGTCGGTCCAGAGCGGCTTCATCTTGACTCAATCCAACCATCCCGCCATGACGCTTCAACAACTTGATTTCTTGCTCCAGAGTTTGGTTAGTAAAAAGGTGAGTTAAGGGAACCTCTGATTTTGCCACAACGAAGTCACCTGACTTCAGTGTTTCCCATGTAGCAGGGTCGTCCTTTTCCAGAGCGTTCATTTGAGCAAGATGGACAGGTATGAGGCGCGCATAATTCAGGTGATCATGTGCGAAGAAATACTTGATGACGTTCTCCAGTGCAGCCAAATAACCTTCCCAGTCACCCGAGCGACATGCACCGATAAGACGCAGAAGGCTCTCTACCTGCTCGAGGCACTGCATGAGAAACTGTGTGAGCTCTCCTATGTCTTTTTCGTCTTCAAGCGGCTTGACATTCTCTGAGTATGAGGACTGGAGATTGTTGTAGATCTCAACCATATCTGGACTGCACTCGTGGAGAGCCTTCTTCAGAGCGCTGCATTGGACACGGAGAGGTCCAGGTGGAAGGGCGGCAGAAATGGCGTCAAACCTCATCATCATGATCGCCAGGCTGGTTGTGATGTGATACTCAACGCCTCGCTTGTATGCCTTGCCGCCATAGATTCCACGAAGAGCTGCAGAAGTGTATGTGCCACTTTCAATGGCACACGTATCTATTCCACTTCCGTTAATTGTTTTGCCAAGAGTATGCAGGCAAGTAATTCCAATATGCAGAACACCTGGTAGGAGGAGCCAGTGTTTGTTACCAACTGACTGCTGAATCTTGAGGGCACGGCTGTAAAGATCCAGGTCGAGCGTTATGAGGACTCTTCTCTCAGGACCGACCACAAAAGCAGATATGCCGTGAGTCAACATCAGAACAGTATACAGGGTTCCATTGTCTGTGGGCGAGGTCATGAACAGTGGAACAATAACCTCTGTGTTAGTCAGTCCATGATTCTGCGAGGAGCGTGATAATAGCAGAGACTTGGTAGCAGCCTAAGTTGGCATCACTCTGTCCTTTGCCAACTTCCCACTTCTCGGTATATGTGCTTTCAGCGAAATAATAGAATCAGCAGTATTTCGGACATTTTGAGTCTCAGCTTGATTTTGCTGTTGATCTGTTTCCTGTTGGTTTTCAGGCTCTATGTGTTGGTCATTTGTGTTGTCATCTGTACCGAAGTAATTAGCAAGGGCTCAGGTGTGAGTGAATTCTGTTGAAATGAGACTTTTGTTTCCCCAGTTGGTTGAACACAAAACATAGTGGCTTGGTTTTGATGATTGGCTCTTGCAGGTATTATTTGACTTTAAAGGCTCGTGGTGCAGGAGAAACAAGCTTTTCTGGGAGCACAAGTGCTTGGTTGACGGGTTCTCCATCTTCTGCTCGCTTGTTGATCACGACCACTGTACCGTGGAATGTGTTCTGTCCAGTTGGTGTGACTTCTACGAGGTCAATGTTATTCACAGCAAACCAGATGTTCACTCCTTTCTTCACAAAATCTGGGAGACAAAATCCACCATTCTCATTGATCCGCTGAAAAACACTTTGTTGCACATGCTTTTCAAAGTCAAGGATCCCCCAATGGGTAGTCACTCCCAATGTACAATTTCTGTGAGGTTATTGATGAGGCTCTTGTCACGGACTCTGGAATGAATGGTGAGAGGTAGGCCGATTGAGAGGGGTGTCTGGACAGTCTGCGGAAACCCATCATTCTTCTTCGATTGATGCTTCACCTGTCGATCGCTCCGAGCATTTTGGATTAGAAACTGCCTAGCAACATCACCAGATTTGTCCACTTCATCATTGCTCATTCCAGAAACTTTGAGAACATGAGGGCCAAAGAGGAGATGTGTTGAGAAGAACTGAAGTAGTGGAGGATTTTCAAAATTGTCAAAGCTGCCATTGAACGACCATTTTTGGTGCTGCATCATTTCTTCTCGTAACATGTTAACCATTTTCCTTAAGTAGCCAATTGCTTCACCATCATCGAGCAGTGCAGACCGAAGGTCCATCGTCTTGCGAACTGCTGTTGGGAAGACGAGGTTGTCAGGCTCATTTTTCCGCAAAGACTTAAAGAACTGAACATTTGGAAGGCCTTCAGAAATAAGCTTTTTCGGGTGCTTGCGGTCATTTCCCATCTCATTTACTTCCACCTGATATATTTTCCAAATTGACAAGTATGCATCATTCACCTCAGCCATACTGAGGGTAACCTCATCAGTAAGTGTGTTGTGAACGGAGAGAAGCAACTGTTCATCACATGCAGAGTGGATGAGCTCAACATTACTATGCTCTCCAGGAGTAAAGGTGCGCTGAGCAGACCGCAAGCATTGTCTATGATACCACTTTTCAAGAGCAGAAGCATCCCCAGAGTCCTCAAGCTCTGACACGCAAGTTCGGACATGGTCATCCTGAGTCTTGAGCTTTATCTTGAGGAAATTGTCACCCATCCTATTGGAAAAAAACATGGTGGAGAGGTACTGTAGTGTCGTTAGGACAGAAGCTGCAGGTTGAGAACAAACATACCTCTGCTTTTGGGATGGTTTTTGTCCTTTTAGGCCGAGCAGAGTCGATGGCAGTGGAAGGGCGACCAGGCCCTCGCACAGGGCATGGAGGGGAATCCGACCATTCATGCTTATCCCAAAGTCGTTCGATCACGCTCTTGTTAAAAATGGGTTTCCGACATTCGCTATGGTAATACACCAATTTACATTCAGATTCACTCAGACCAACAAAGTGATCAGTAAGTTGTTTGATGCCAGTTTCACCGAATGACAAGCGCATTTCACAACAGGAAACAAGTTCATCAACCATATCAGGATTGTTTATCAGTCTCTTGCTTGAGGTTGCGCCCTCATTGCAGATGACACACGCACAGTTCTTTTCAGACATGACTGCAAGATGGTCCTCATCGTGGTCGTAGCAGCTCAACTTCCCACCTGAAAGCACACACAATAGAAACACATGAACATTGTTGCAATATTGCTCAAAGTGACCTTATCCAGTAACAGGGAAGTTAGATGATCTTGATTGTCCTCATTCCAGGTCAGCGTCTCACCTAAAAGCACACAAAATCATGAACATCAATATTCCTTAATAAACGTAACGTGACCTTATCTCATCACAGGTTAGTCTGATCACAAAATTAACTTCACCATTCGTTTTCTCGTACCCTGAAACCCCTAGAAAGAGGTACTACATCATCCTACATGATTATGTTTCTGGCTCGCATGAAAAGGACCCTGAGTATGATGCTGATTGTCACCGGAAATCTGTAGTAGCCACCGGAAGTCGCTAATAACCACTTCCGGTCGCTTTGAGGGTGTCTTAAATGGAGTCAGTATGATCGAAAACCCCTAAAACGACCCAAAGATCGTGAAAATTAAATCGTGATTAGCGAAGATAGGCGAGGGGTCAGTCCGGGGGAGGGAGGTCCTAGGAAGAAAAAGGGCCCCCACGGGGGGGTCGAGGGGTCGGAAAATTTGAAACCCATCATTTTCCAGTAGCAATTTAAACAAAAATCCTATGGACGCTGTTTCAGTGACTCTTCATACCACACTATCTCTGCTATCCACCTTACCTCCAAGCTTTGTGTCATCTGCAAATTTGGAAAGCTTACTCTTCACCCCATCATCCAAATCGTTCATATAAATAATGAATAGTAATGGTCTGAGTACTGATCCCTGAGCTACCCCACGACTTGGAAATCTCAGCTAAGTTGTTGACCTTGGGACTATGTTGACCCTTTGGTCCATCTTGACCTCAAAAATAATTCGCTGGTTGAATTCATTGACATGAAATATAAATCCTCTTCAAATTTCAAGTCAATCGGATGAAAATTGAGGAGTTTAGAAATCTCACCAAAGTTACAAGGAAATCAGACACAGGTGGAGGACATTCATCTCATCATATGTGAGATGTTAAAGGATATCCTCCCAGAAACACATCCTCCCACTCACAGCCACTCTTTCCTTCCTATCATCAAGGTAGTTTGCAATCCATTTAGCTACCTGACCAGCCACTCCACAAGCCCTCACTTTGGCTAACAACCTCCGATGTGGTACCTTATCAAATGCCTTCTTAAAGTCTAGATATACTATGTCCACTGCCTTTCCCTCATCCACCCAATCAGACACTGCTTCATAGACCTCTAAAAGATTTGTTAGACAGGAACTACCTTCGCTAAACCCATGCTGACGACCTTTAATTAGTTTGTATTTATTGAAATGGTTCCTCATCTGGTCCTTAATTAATGTCTCCAATACCTTCCCCACAACTGAAGTCAAACTACCAGGTCTGTAGTTTCCCGATTCTTCAATGGTTCCTTTCTTAAAGAATGGTGTTACATTTGCTCCTCTCCAATCCTTCGGTGTCTGTCCTGACTCCAGTGAGCTGTTTAAAATATCCGTTAACATCTCACTTACCTGCTCAGCCACCTCCATCAATACTCTTGCATGCATATTATCTGGCTCTGGAGCCTTATCCCCGGACACCTTGCAACGACGTTGACCTTTTGGTCCATGTTGACCTCAAAAATAATTGGTGGTTGAATTCAATGACCTGAAATATAAATCCTCTTCTAATTTCTCGTCAATCGGATTGTATTTGAGGTTTTTAGAAATCCCACCAAAGTTGTTGACCTTTTGACCTTATGACCTCAACAACAATAGGATTCTTCCTTTTGACAAACTCTTCCATGTGGTGAAGTTTTGTGAAGATTAGTTTACAATTGTCACCTGTAGGCGACAGTTAGTCAGGCAAACGGACAGAATATCAAAATCGACTGACCAATCGATTTTGCAAGTAACAAACGGACAGAGAGGGGTGAAAACATAACTTCCTTCATTTTAGGTGGTGGAGGCAACGAGGAAGTTTTATCAGTGATTAGTGGGCCCGTTGGTCCATTGGACCAAATTTCCATTGGTCTTCACGACCTTGTAGCACACCTGCCTGCGATTCTGCTTGAGTATTAGCTTGCCTTTTCACCAAGCCCAGATGTGTTTGTTTGGGCCAGGCTGGGAATTATACATTCATTATTATTATTACTGCCAAATGAAACTATCATTGTTATTATTATTAGTAGTAGTATTAATTAATATATGCTTTCATACAATGTTGTTATTATTTTTGTGATTGATTTTGTTGTTACAATGCCATGCCATATGACGTATTAAGGT
>NC_140967.1:30812525-30935025 GCF_056783735.1 Eptatretus burgeri | reverse complement strand
GAATCTGCACACAACAACCAATTTTGCTGTTGCAAAGATAAAATTGATTTCGATTCAACGCATCACTTGTTGCATGAAACATGATGGCAGTTGATGTTTTCATTTCGATTGAATTTCAGGTTTGGATGTGCTCTGTGCTATGGACACGGTGACTGTTTCATCACATCCTGCACTTAAGCTCTTCATTTAAACACCAGCCAAGGTTTCGAGCATCAAGCCCAGCTTCCTGATGGCATGATGCCTCCATGAACGTGTACCCTGCGGCAACACACACAGCCAAACAACAAACTGGTATATCTAAACCATGTTTACTCACCTTCAAGCCTCATCATGAAACATTACATCCACACTGTTTTAATGCACCTCGTCCAAACTCAAGGATGGCAGAATGGCCTAGAGGTACGCACACTTGCGTCAAAGCTGTCTAGCCTGTGTTTGAATCCTGATCCAGCTATAAACTGTCATCGTGGTGTTTCACAGGCAGGGTGGTTCATCAATGTATGTGCCATCCCTCGGAAGGATGTTAAACTGGCGTCCCATCTGCCGCAAGTAGTTGGTAGACGTTAAAGATCCGACGGTGTCCTTCACACAGAGTAGGCGAGCTATCACTAATTGCCAGCATACTGAATGTATTATAAATTCCTGCCCAAACCAGCAGAGGGCATTGCACGAGTGGCAGAGCTCTTCCCCCAGCCAATGATGCCACCCTGCAGCTTTGTGCTGCATTTGCAAGAAGAAGGAGATCCAAACTGACAAAGCATGCAACACATATGCAATTGCACATGAAATGAAATGGACAGAAAGACTGGAAAAGCTTTGCAAAGAAGTAGGAAGGCATTTTTACCTTAACCCTGTAGTCCCTGTAGAACTATAGGTGTGTGAGCCATGAAAAAAGGGATAAGGACCCTACCCGCCCAGAGGTTCCATATCAGGATAAACCCTTTGCCAGCACTCTACCGAGCAGTTCCATTCACTGGATGCAACTGGAGTGGGCTTTGGCATCAAAAGGGGCTTCCCAACTAATTATGGAGTACATGAGCAGGACGTTCAATTGCTGCACCTTTTTGTTGGTTGACCAAGAGCCAAGCTCTCAGCAAATGGCACAAATTATATCCCCGGTTATGATGCGCTCAATGGCTCCCAACATGGGTCAAAGGGTTCACGGCCTTTAATGTACGCCCGTGGCCGCACGAGAAGGGTCATTAATGCAATGTCTCTGCACATGGGTTGCACTGAAGTTCAGTTGTTAGGTGATGCAAACACAAAAAAATTATAATACAGGTGATATTTTTTGTGAGCCCATTTTTACACAGTCACTCCGATGTGGTGTGAATGGCTGTTGGAAATGCACAAAAACAAAGCGATAAAATAATTCTTTCGAAAGCACACGACCTGCAAAAAAAATTATGGCACCCATTTGGTATGCTTTTACAAAGAAATAGCTTTGCTGAACTGACCCGTCACCTGAGTCTTTATAGCACAGATCGTTCATTTTAACAGCGCTACGTGGTCAGATGCATGGACTTTATATTCATGAAACGACTGTTTTTGGGTCGCCGAAATAGGTGACCCTTATTGTCAGTAATTCTGTCTGTTTGTTTGGATGTTTGTTTGGATGTTTGTTCGTTTGTTATCAGCATAATTGGTAGTAAACGTTGGCGGATTTTGACCAAACTCGGGTAGTAGGTACATCTTATGACCTTGTGCTTTGGAAATTGTGATGGTTGCTAGGGACGCTTTGGTTCCCTAGCAACAACCCAAAAACCTTCAAAATCGGTACCGTTCACGCGAAATCAATTCTGAAAGCCATTATCCCACGTAGGGTTATGAAATTTGGCAAGAATGATCTACAGGTGATGCTCTATCAAATATATTCCGGTTTTTGTGACATATGGAATACTTTACCCGTAGCGTCCCCTACAATTAGGGTATGCGCGAAAATTGGCGAAAATTGAAGGCCCCCTAGCGACCAGGTGAGTGCATCGATACGAATGAAACTTTGCAGGTTCATGGTACTCAATGAGTACCACAACTTTGCCTCAGGACATATTGACCGATTTCGTTTAGGTCAGGGATCAAAGGTCAATTAGTGCAAAAATCCATATTATGCGAGAGCTGGGGGTGCCTTCGTGCCAGATGCTACTCCGCCAGATGCTACAGATGCTATGGTCGGATGGTCATGAAAATTCACACTAATCGTCTGGAATACATTGTGCACAAACGATCGAGCCGGATTTTCGATTTAGATCTTTGGGGATTTCCGATTTCTTTGGGGATTCCCTCGAACTTTGGGGATTTCCGATTTCAAACCGCATTTTCGGTACTTTTCATTCAAATGGATACCGAGTAGTAATTACCTTTGCAAACTTTGTTGCGAAGGTTATGTTTTGATGACTGTGTATTTATTTATTTATTTGTGAATATGTGTGTTTGTTTGTTTGTTATTCGCATAACTCCAAAATTATTGATCTGAATCGCAGCGAATTTGGTGGGATGATTGGTTATTATCCGAGGACCATTTGATTAGATTTTGGGAGCGATCGGGTCAAAGGTCAAGGTCAAGGTCATGAAAAGGTCAAAATCGTCTTTTTACCATAGCGCGGTCAATTTGTATCCAATTTGCGTACAACTAATGCCAAAATGTTTGGAATTCAATGCCCCATCTTGTGATATGTGACATGACACAATGACGTAATAACCCTTATTAGCGGTTGGGAGTCAAAGGTCAGGGGGGGGTCACGACATTGCAAAATGTGCGGTTTTAGTCATAACACAGTCAATTATTATCCGATTTGCATGAAACCAACACCAAAATGTTGACTGTTCTGTTCCCCACACTGTAATACCAATTACAAAATTAAGAGTACAAAGGTCAAGGTCGAGGTCATGAACTATATTCCCATGAAGTTTGAAGACGATCCGATCAAAATTGCTCAAAAAATAAGGGTTTTGTCGACTCCCCTGATTTGCGACAAAGTCACTCTGATGTCACTCTGATCTAATCTGTTGAACTCTCTCATACATTATTTTTTAACAACAAAAACGATCTTATAATGCTTCATCTTCCTCTCTCACACATGTGGTACTCTTTACTGTTTCACAATGCACTACTCTTCTGCTATTTTAACAGACTGCTCTCATTTCGACCTCTCCTTCATTCCTTGCCTAAAAAATCCAACTATTACAGCGCTTCTTCTCTCCATGCTCTGAATTCGCCTTCATTGCATCCATCAAGAATTGTGTTAAATCGCATCTCTGACCTAAAACTTTTAAAAACCACAGTTTGCCATGGATGCTCGCTTTCCATCAACCATTCTTTTTTTCCAACTTCAGTGCCAACTCACCCCCCTCACCCCTCACTCTCACGATCAAAGCAACCATCCCACTCTTCTCCCTCCAAGCCTCCCTCTCACCTCTCTCAAAAATTCCCCCCTCACCTTTCTCCCACCTTTCATCCCCTCACTCATCCTTCCTAAAGTTGCCCCCCTCTCATCCACCAAGCTGCCTCCCTCCACTGCCCTCTCACCTCCATCTCTTCCCTCCACCTCCTCAAATCCTCAACTGCCTTCTTCCTTGTCTCTTGTCCCCCTCTCCCCCAGCACCACAGAGCCTTTTCTCCTCCTCATTCGGCCCCCTCCCCTCCCTATTCTGCAATACCCCACACTCCTTCCCCAACCCTCCTTACCTGCCCCCTCGTCCCTTGTCCTACCCTCCCCCTCCCCCTCCACCTCCTGCACCCAAAGCCTCCTCCCCTTCCTCTTCATTAAAAGTGTGGACCTCAAATATCCGGGGCCTTCGCTCAAACCTTTCAGATCTTTCCATACAGGTTGCCACTGACAAACCAGACATAATCTGCCTAACAGAAACTTTCCTCTCCCAAGACGTGTCTGACTCCCAAGTATCTCTCCCTGGCTACTCCCTCTTACGGTATGACAGACCTGAGCCTCGTCCTGGTGGAGGTGTTGCTCTCTTCATCAAAAACTCTATTTCTCACTCTCCATGCACTGCTCTCACTCCCCCACACCCCCAGGAATACCTCTGGCTTCGGCTTCCCCTCCACTCCCACCTCATGTTTATATGTGTACTGTACCGTCCACCGAACAGTGATGACTCCATCTACACCTCACTATCCGAAAACATGAACCATCTTCTATCTTCTCATCCAAACTCTCTCTTCCTCTTATGTGGTGACTTCAATTGTCATCACGCCAGTTGGCTAGGTGTGGGTACCTCTCTCACCTGCCATGGGACATCAGCAAAAGCTTTCTGCGACTCATTGGGACTGACTCAATCGGTCAACTTCCCGACCCGGATCTCAACCAATGGTACTCCATCTCTTCTGGATCTGATTTTGACAAATTTCCCTGACAATATCTGCTGCTCTTCCTTCGCTCCAATTGGTTCTTCTGACCACGTCCTTGTTAAAGTGGACATCTCTCTGGCTGTTATCAGAGAACCACCTCACCGCCGTCGAGTCTGGCATTTCACTCAAGCCGACTGGCAGGGTCTCCGAGCAGCCATCAAACTTACAGACTGGTCTCCTATCACTACTTTCTCAAACATCAACTCATCCTGGGAATTCTTTCAAAGAAACTTGCTCTCCCTCATGCACAGATTTATCCCCTCTCGTGTTCAGTTGTCCTACCCTTCCTCCCGCCCTTGGTTTACTGAAGCTTGTGGCGAGGCAGTTGTCCTGAAACAACTTGCCTTTGCCTCATGGAAAGCAAACCCAACTAAGGGCAATCTCAGTTCTTTCCACAAAGCTCGGAACAAGTGTGTATCTACCCTCAGGAGAGCCAGAAAACAACATCTTTCTCATCTCAAGTCTGAACTCTCAAACCTCTCTCCCTCCTCAAAATCCTGGTGGCGTTTAATCAAATCTGTTTCTGGTGTATGTTCCCCCTCCATCCCCTCCCTTATCTCAAATGGTCGCACTGCTGATTCCACACGTGATAAAGCTGAATGTCTAAACTCGGTGTTTGCAGCTAAATCCTGTGTCCTAAACCCATCACTATCTCTACCCACTTTACCCAGTCGCACCCAACTGTCCCTGGACTCTGTATCCTTTTCTTCTGACAAGGTGGAGAGCTTGCTTTCAAACCTCGAGTCAGATTCTGCAACCGGTCCAGACGGCATCAGCCCACGTGTCCTCAAAGCCTGCTCTTCTGCTCTTGCTCACCCTCTCTCTGTTCTATTCACCCTCTCATTTGCCCAAGGTCATCTGCCATCTGCTTGGAAATCTGCTAACATCACTGCCCTGCATAAAAAAGGTGCAAAAACAGATCCCTATAACTACAGACCAATCAGCCTTCTCCCAATCATCAGCAAGGTGATGGAATCCATCATCGCCTCAGATATGAAATCCTTCCTCTTCTCCAATGGCTTGATTTCCAATCATCAATTTGGTTTCAGACCAGGTCACTCTACCCTGGATATGCTGCTTCTGCTCTCCCATCAATGGATGGAGGTCCTCAATGCCAGACAGGAAATCCGAGTCGTATCCCTGGACATATCACGTTCTTTTGACACAGTCTGGCACCCTGCACTACTCACCAAACTCTCTTCCCATGGTATTCAAGGCAATCTCCACTCATCGCTCGCAGACTTCCTCTCCTGTCGCAGTCAACGTGTGGCCCTAAATGGAGTTCTTTCATCCCCTCTTCCTGTGCAGGCTGGAGTTCCTCAAGGTAGCGTTCTGGGCCCTGTTCTTTTTCTGGTTTTCATCAATGATCTCTCGGACTCTCTGGAAAATCCTCTATTTCTCTTTGCCGACGACTCCACCCTCTGCCGTACCATCTGTCATCCCTCAGACCGGCAAGCAGCAGCTTCTTCGCTCACTGCAGATCTGGATAAAATCACAAACTGGTCCAACACGTGGAACATGTCTTTCAATCCAGACAAATCTCACACTCTTACTATGTCTCTTCGAAAGGACCGTTTACAAAACCCCCCCATCCACTTTCTCAACAATCCTCTGGAAGAAGTCTTTTCTTTCAAGCTTCTAGGTCTCACTATCTGCCATGACCTTTCCTGGGAAAGTCACATTTCCAACCTCGCCTCAAAAGCCAGTCGCCGACTGGGAATCCTCCGTCGTGCTAAGTCCTTCCTCGGCCCTCTTGAGCTCCTGACCACTTACAAAGCTTTTGTCCGTAGCCTGATGGAGTACTGCTCTCCCCTCTGGGCTGGTGCTCCTGCCTCCCACCTTTCTCGGCTTCACGCTGTCGAAACCAGGGCATTTAAGATCATCGGCATCTCCCGCAATGAAGCTGAGTCTTTGGGCCTCTCACTCAATCACCGCAGGTTGGTCGGTGATCTTTCTGTCTTCTACCGACTCCTCTCCAGCCTTGCCCCCCCTGCTCTCTCTGCAATTTGTCCCCACCACATTTCCACAGGGCGCTCAAGGTCCGCCAACAACCCCCTTCTGTTAAAACTACCAAAATCACGAATCACTGCTCATCTTCACTCTTTCATTCCTCTTTTTTCCCGCCTTTGGAATAAACTTCCTCACTCTATTCTTTCCCATTCTTCCCTCCAGGCTTTCAAAACAGCTGTTCACCACCACCTCTTATCTTCCCCCATCCAAATCCTCGATCTTTTCTACCCCCAATAATCCACCCAAGCCCACTTCCTTCATTTCTCCTGCTTTCCTTCCTGAAAGTCCCTGAAATGTCCATCTTCTCTTTGCCATGTTCCCCGTCCCATCCCCATCCCTCTCCCTTCCACAGTTCACCTAATGTGTCTGTTCCCCACTGTTTTGTCCCTTCCACTCCCGCCCCTCTTGTCTCATGCCTCCTTGCTGTGAGTTGTGTGTTTGCTCTCATACGAGCCTCGACCAAGGTATACAAAAAAAAAAAAAAAAAGTGATCTTGACCTTTGACCTTGACCTTGAAAATTTTATGCGCTGAAAGGGACCTCTATAGGACTCTGATATGCGAAGTTACAAAAATTTCCAATGATAACTGTGCTCTGCAGAGTGATCGATACGTGATTACAGACAAAAAAAACAAAAAACATACAAGCTGACTAACATATCTTGCAAAAACTTCCCACTCCGTGGGAGTACCTCCTATGCAGCTGCCCTCCGCAGGGCAGCTCACTGGATGATGGAATTGGGGCAAAGCCTTTGGGACTCCAAGTCTTTGATAAAAGGAAGAAAACCACCGGTCATATTGCAGTCGAGTGTGTCGGGGTGGTGCTGAGGTGACATCCACCAGACGGTGGTCTGCTTGGGTTAATCTGAGGAGGTCCCTTCAGGTGGGTGCCTGGAATGTCCTATCCCTAAGAGAGGATGATCACCTGTCTCTGCTTTCATCTGAGCTACAGCGTTTGGACATAGGTGTTGCAGCACTCTGAGGTTTGGAGATCAGATTGTGCTGAGATCATGGCGGGTGGTTACACCTACTATTGGTCTGGTTGCTCTGATGGTTACCATGCCAAAGGAGTTGCTGAAACTGTGCCCAATAAGCTGACTCCAATGATAATTGTGGCAACACTTGTCAATGAGCATATTATGAGACTTAGGCTTCGTCACTCCTTGGGTGTCATTTACCTGATCTCTGTATATGCTCCAACTGAAGCAAGCAATCTCACCTTGAAGGATGCATAATATGCCAAGCTCGAGTCTGTGCTTGATCAGTGCCCTGGGTGAGATCTTGTCTTGGGGGATTTCAATGCATCGACTGGAACTGATAGGGATTGTTATGAGACGTGTGTTGGTCCCCATGGGTCTGGAACTGTAAACCAGAATAGTTATAAGTTCCTTGAATTTGCAAGATATCACGGGCTTAGGGTGGCTGCTTCATGGTATCAGCACCCACAGGCTCATCGCAGGACTTGGTATTCCAACGCAGGTGGTGTGCCAAAGGAGATTGACCATGTGCTCTTTGATGGTCGCTGGAGGATGATCCATAACTCCAGGGTCTACTGAAGTGCTCAGTTCCTCAATACCGACCATAGGCTTGTTGTAGCAACCCTGAAGTTGCATGTTAAATCCGGGAGAATGGTACCATCCCAGCCTCGGCGGGATTTTGGCAAGCTCAAGGATGAGAGGGTAGCTGAGCAGTTTGCAAACAGACTAATTGGGGATTTAGGGGGGGGGGGTGTCGTTGTGCTTTGGGGAATCCTGAAGAGTTGTGGAGTGCCTTCAAGACCACCGTTCTTGATGTTGCTGGTGAATGTCTTCGAACACACTGTAGGGCGAAGAAGAATTTTCTCTCTCAAGGGACACTGGATACCATTGACCAGTCACAGGACCAGGCTGAATGGCAGAGCTGAGCTGTACAGGGAGCTGAGGCGTAAAACTGTACGTGCGCTAAGGGTGGAGAAGGAAACCTATGTGCGAGGAATATGTGAGGGGGTTGATCACCTGTGGTCAAGTGATTCTTGTCCTGCTTACAGGGAAATTCACACATTGCGTTCCTCCCAGCCCGTCCATCGATGTACTGCAGTTAGAGCAGAGGGTGGTGGGCTCTTCACAGAAGAGTCCGAAGTGAAGGCTCACTGAGTCATTTACTTTGCGCGGCTGTACCAGGCTGATCCACCAGCTGTCGAGTTGGTTGTTAGGGGTGTTACAATCCCTGTTACTGACCCTCCAATCAACTGTGGTCCACCTTTGTTTGTGGAAACACAGGCTTTGGTGAACCAGTTGAAATGGGGTAAAGCTCCTGGGATCTGTGGCTTCCATGCTGAACTTCTAAAGGCTGGTGGAAATGCAGTACTCGTGTCAATGCATACACCTCTGTGCTCTGCCTGGAACACAAACATCATCCCAACGGACTGGAAGAGGGCCTTGTTGTCCTCTCTGGAAAGGGAAGGGTGATCGTCAAGACTGCAACAACTACCGAGCGGTGAAGCTGCTCTCAGTGCCGGGCAAGGTCTTTGCTCGGATAAGTCTTGATAGGGTTCGCCACCATCTGCTTGAACACCAGCATCTGGAGCAGTCAGGCTTTACACCAAAGAGGTCAACGATTTACCGTATCCTTGCTCTTCCGGTCCTCTCTCAATGCAGTTGAGAGTTTCGGCAGGGGCTGCTTGCAGCCTATGTTCATCTCTGTAAAGTGTTTGATTCAGTGAATCGCGATGCCCTCTGGAGGATTCTTGGTCTTCGTGGGGTGCCACCAAAACTGATGAATCTGATGTCTGAACTCTACTCTGGTACTGAGAGTGTTGTGACATGTGATGACACCATCTCTGACTTATTTCTAGTTGTTACTGGAGTTCACCAGGGGTGTGTACTGGCCCCCACATTTTCATTGCTTGTATGGTCTGGATTCTAGGGAGGATGTCAGAGAGATCAAGCTGCCATGCATCATTTGGGAATGTCAAGATCTTTGTCCGTGATTTCGCAGATGATGCAGTCATCTTTGCGGATACTTTGGATATCCGCATGGATGGAGGCCTGTGAGGTGCTGAATGAGGGATTATGCTGGGATTACGGGTTTCCTGGGTCAAAACTAAGATCCAGGCTTTCATTAACACCTTGGATGGTGCTATCTTTTCTGTACCTGTGTGTGATGAGGATGTTCAGGTCACGGAGAGATTCACTTACCTTGGCAATGATATTTATGTCTTTGCTGGCTGTGAGACAGAGGTCAATAGACCTCTGGGTCGGGCCTGGGGTTCATGGATTCATTGGATCATGGGTTGCGGTGCTGCCGGTAGCTGTGCGGGAGGACGAAAGTCTGTCTTCTGGTCCTTGGTGCTTCCAGTTTTGCTCTACAGATGTGAGACTTCATGCCTGGTGTTGGCTTAAAGGTTAAGGGGGTGGGCCTGGGATCCTTGGATCTTGAGTTCAAATCTCCCTCGGCTGTTGAATTAATACCAGGTGGGGTTGACTCTGCCGGTCATCCTTCCGAGGTCAGCAAAAATGAGTGCCAGCTTGCTGGTATACTGTGTCGGAGTGGTGACCCATCCAGGATTGTGTCCAATAGCCAAGGAGACTGCTTAGACAGTACCAACGCTCTGCACAGAGTATGGTCCCAATGGATGAATGGATGGTTGGATGTGAGACTTGGACTCTGACCAGGGGTCTGAGATGGTGACTTAATTCCCTTGGCACCAGGTCTCTTCGGATAATTCTTAGCTATCGCTGGTCGGACTTTGTGTCCAACAAGCAGTTACTGAGAGAGACTCAAACGAGATTTGTTACCTGCATAGTCCATGAGCATCAGCTGCGGCTGTATGGACATGTGGCTCATTTTCCTGACGCTGATCCTGCTCACCAAATTCTCTCAGCGAGGGAGCCTTGTGAGTGGAGGAGGCCAATGGGCCGACCACGTGCCTCGTGGTTGCAGTACGTTGATCAGCATCTCAAGGAGATGGGGATGGGCCAGGCATCTGCCTGGTTGATGGCCAGACCAAGGCCCCTGGAGTACCCGCAGAAAGTGGACGCAGCGATGCGCTGCTCCAGCGCATGCTCCTATACCAGACCTGACCTGCAACTCATTGAGACAGCTGTGAAGTGCCTTCTCATGTTAAATTCCGAACTTCTCTGGGATCCTTCTTGCTCTCTTTTGCCACGTTGGACTCCCGTTTCTTACTTGATATGATGATCAATGTCTACCTTACTTACGTTTATTCTATCCATGATTCATTTCCCTGAATCCAGCTATTTTTGTAACTTTTCTGCTTAGTGTTTCCATCAATCCCAAATGCTTTGATACAAAAGTACATGCATTACAAGCATAGAAACAAACAGGCTTGAATAACCCAGACTATTTCTGTGTGCCTTCTGCATGTTGTATGTCTGGTCTGACTGGTATGCCTGAGGCACAAGTTGAAATGGAATGGGAATGTAAGAAAGCATTAAATATTAATGGGGCAGATTTATGGTTTCTTGAATGAGTGCTTTACAGCATGAGAGAGAGAGAGAGAGAGAGAGAGAGAGAGAGAGAGAGAGAGAGAGAGAGAGAGAGAGAGAGAGAGAGAGAGAGAGAGAGAGAGAGAGAGAGAGAGAGAGAGAGAGAGAGAGAGAGAGAGAGAGAGAGAGAGAGAGAGAGAGAGAGAGAGAGAGAGAGAGAGAGAGAGAGAGAGAGAGAGAGAGAGAGAGAGAGAGAGAGAGAAAGAGAGAAAGACACAGGGACAGGGACAGGGACAGGGACAGGGACATAAAATCTGTGCTGGAAGAAAGCAGAAGGGAAAGTTGTACAGTATAAAAAACAGGCAGTTCAAAAAGTATCACAAGTCTGCGTTTCCCGATATTTCAAGATGCGCAAACATTTTCTGATTTCAACCAATAAGTCGATATAATCCTCCAATAAAAAAGAAGAAGTCAATTCTCTGTAAATCTGATGATTATGGAATGATAAACTGCTGGGCCAATCTCCACCACATTTTGCAGCCGTACTTCGGGAACCCATGATCAGGTCATGGGTGAAAAGTAATTCACCAACGTCGGGAATGGGGAGACGACTTGAGATTTTTGCCTGTACACGGTGCACGTGGTTTAACCACTGACTCCTGCCAGAGGAAGAGGGCTATTCACACCTTTTTTCTCTGCCAAAGTGAACAGGTGTTACTTTTATCTTTTTTGTATACAATGTCAAGGCTCGTGGAATAGTGAGAACACAAATTGGATCATGATGCAACAGAACAAAATAAATGGCAGAAAGAGATGGGGGAAACACCAACAGCAGGGCTGATGGACAAAATAGATGGTGACGGATAAACAAGGGATGCTGGTGAGAATGAAGGGAAGGGAAGGACATTGGGGGTGGACAAGATGGATGCAGAAGCAACCTCTCATGGAGGAAAAACTGGAATTTTTTTTTTGGGGGGGGGGGGAGTGGGATGGTTTAATGGGGGTAGAAAAAGGTCATGGTTTTCGATTGGGGATGATTTGAGATTGTGTTGAACAGCTGTTTTTGAAGACCTGAAGGGAAGCATGATATTGAAGAGGATGTGGAAGGTAGTTCCACATGTGGAGGGAAAAAGAGGAACAAATGAGTAGAGGTGAGCAGTAATGATGGATTTTGTGAGTTTCAACAGAAGGGGGTTTATGTTGGACCATGTGCTCCTTGCAGAAAAATGGGGGAATCAAAGAACAAAGAGGTTAGAGGGTGCAAGACCAGAAATGAGGCGACAGAAGACAGAGAGACCACCAACTTGTCTGCGATGGTAAAGTGATAGACCCATTATAGACTCAACTTCATCACGGGAGATTCCAATGACCTTGAAGGCCTTGGTTTCTACGGGATCAAACTGAGCAATGTTTGAGGCAAGGGGGCCAGAGAGAGACACACAGACACACACAGAGACACACAAAAAAGAGAGAGAGAGAGAGAGAGAGAGAGAGAGAGAGAGAGAGAGAGAGAGAGAGAGAGAGAGAGAGAGAGAGAGAAGCATTCCATCAAGCTGTGGATGAAGGCCTTGAAGGTGGTTAAGAGTTCAGACGTGCTATGGAAGGACTTTTCATGATGGAATCCAGTCACTGGCGGGCTCTGCAGGGAAACTTTGAAATGTTTGCCCACTACGTGACTTTCAAAATGACGTATGAATGCCAACGAGGCCTTTTGCACATGCGCTGTGTGTGCGTTTTCAGTGACTTGGTTCTGTTCCCCGGGAACTTTTAACCTGTCATCGCGAGCACGAAATCTGCATATAATTTTCAGCAAAATAATAATTTAAAAAAATTGAGCATTATTTTTGGAAATCTGCATTTAGATGAAAGAGTGGCAATTTCAAGATGGTTTACCATAATGCAAATCAGACTGAATGCAAATCTGACTCGCGGCAATATAGGAAATATGACAAACATCCGTGGATGAGAGGTGTCGAGTTCATACTATTTCCTGTGAATACAAGTGAGTGGTGGCAGTGGATATCTCTCACACACACACACACACACACACACACACACACACACACACACACACACACACACACACACACGCACACGTATTCATGTATTTATTGATATTCTATGGAAATGAAATTGAGTTTCCATCCATATTATGGCCCTGGAACCAAGCAAAAAAATATTTTGTGACGGTTGTGAGCCCAAAAGAGGACGTTGTGTACCACCTCTTAGGCAGATAATAATCTCACACACATAAAGTGGAGTCGGGTACAATGGCCTGTAAATGTACAGGGCATTTCAAAAAGATTGATACAACTTTGACTTCCTGCCATTTCTTTGTCTTTTTACCTATACCGTTTTCCTTTGCAGGATTTGGTGTTGTTATAATGGTTTTTCTTCCCTGGGATTTCTAGCTCCATAGCTTAACTATGCCATTGACAGTGAAGCAGAAGACAAAAGTGGCGACTTTGTGGTATGAGACAATCATATGTAGACACCTGCCAGAAAATGTTGTGGTTGTTGATATCACTGTTCAAGTGTAAATGGGCTTCATCACTGAGTCAGATTAGGTTGATCAGGTTCAGGTACCACTCAATCTTGTAACAGCCAATTGTACATATCAAGTCTCCTCATCATGTCATCTTGACTCAGTTTATGCCTAATAGAGATGATGTATGGGAAAAGCTTCAGTTCCTTAGTGAGGATACACCAGACTGATGTTGGTTTGATGCCTAGCTCCGGGAGTGCCGGCGGTGGGACTTCTTGGGACTGCCCACTTGCAGAATCCCACACGGTGTCAATGTTGGCTTGGCTCTTGGTGCTGATGCTGACCGACCACTGTTGCCCTTGCTCTGGTTGTGCACTGTACCCTTGTGCTCAAAATGTTTCACAATACATTGAATGGCACAATTTGTGGGTCCATCACGTGTTCTGAGGTTGTATCCTGGTCGAACCTCCGGTGGGTGTCTACATGTCATTTCGTCTCATACCACAGAGCCACCACTTTTGTCTTCTGCTTCGCTGTCAATGGTATAGTTGAGCTATGGAGCTAGAAATTCCAGAGAAGAAATACCACGACAACACCGCTAAGCTCTGAAAAGGAAAATGGTCTAGGTCAAAAAAACAAAGAAATGGCAGAAAATCAAAGTTGTGTCAGTCTTTTTAAAACACCCTGTTCCCCACCGACCAATAATGCCACATTTAGATGAATTATGAATTGTATAAAACAATTTTTCCAAATGAACTTTTATAGACATAACTGAAGAGATCAACCGAAACTAAACAAGATTATATTTGAAGTAGGTTACATGCCTGGAATACCTGCAAAAAACATGTACAAATCAAAATTCACTGGTTAACCTCTGCCATCGAAGATGGACGGAGGTTACTGTTTTCACCCCTGTCTGTTTGTTTGTTTGTTTGTTTGTTTGTGAACAGTATTACGGAAAAACTCCTGGACGGATTTCGACGAAACTTGGTGGGGGGGATTAGGTATGGTCCAAGGATCATGCTATTAGATTTTAGACTTGGTCCAAAGTCCAATATGGCCGCTATGGCGGCCATTTTGAAAAAATATTTGAATTTTTGTTTTTGCATTTCTACATGTTTTAAGTGATTTCCAACCAAAAAAAAAAAATAATAAATTTGTTAGAGAAAAAAAAACAAAATTTTGCAAATTTTTTTCAAAAAAATTTCGATTTTATTTGAAGAATATTTGAATTTTTGTTTTGCATTTCTACATGTTTTAAGTGATTTCCAACCCCCCCCTCAAAAAACAATTGTTGGAGAAAAACAAAACAAATTTTGCACCTTTTTTGTCAAAAAAAAATTTAGATTTTTTTTTTGGCATTTCGACATGCGCGTCGATCTAGTTTCGTTTATTCAATCGTGGTTCAGTAGAGTCTGATCCGTTTTGACCTACAATGAATAGGATATCAGGTTCACTTAAGTGACCCAGCAGTATTGGCGGCGGAGGTTTTGCACTCTACCGAGTGCTCCCCTCTCGTTTTCTCTGTTAATCTAACTTATTCACATTTTATCTGAATTTTTTTTTTTTGCTTTATCATTTTGGAGTAGTTTGTGAAGACTCATTATATTAAGCTTGATTTGAAAACATTATGAAATAAGCTCCGGTGGCATCAAAATGTGAAAACTTTGGAGGGGGGTGACTACTTTTGCACGTCACTGTATATTACCCAGGGGGCAAACCCTCCCCCTTTTTTTTTTTGAGAAAGTCGGGACTTCATGCCATAAAAGGTTGGTACCTCCTAATGCCTTCAATGACGTCCAAGAATTGTGCTGGGTGGACTACCCTGCCAATGTTTTGCACGAAGCTGAAAAAACAGCTTTAAACTTGTGTTATCGTAATAATTTTGAGGCCTGGAAATGATGGGTAGGAGAAATATAAATAGCCATAACTTTGTCCAGAAACAAGATATACTAACAAGTTACCACTCAAAATGTTTGTGTTGAACTTCTCTATAAGATCACATTTATAAATTCAAATGAGATCAACATGTATGTCACCATAGGTCCAAAGGTCACCAAATTTGATGAATGCTTAAAATCAGGGAACTGTTCAAATATTTATCAATTTAAGCCTTGAAATTGGATTTTAAAAATATATTTTTTTGACTGAAATGTTTAGAATAGAGATCCTGTGAAGTATTCAAGCCACTCATGTTCAATCGTTTCTTCAAATATTTAATCAGTAACAAGTGGAAGAAGGTCAGTTTTCAAAAAAGGTTAAAAAAAAAAACGCCCATTTAATCCAGGTAATTATGCACTCGTATATCTGCATTGTCCAGTTCCCCCAAAACATTATATTCCAGAGCAAATGAGATTTTTACTTGCCCTTCATTCCCAAGTCTCGAATAGATCCCTCAGTCATGAAGGAGACTGGTGAGAATAGTAAGAACTGCATGGGCTCTTGATGATGAATTGACAATAATTCCTGGCCAGAGAAATTAACGACAAAGATAAGGATGACTTTGAAAAGGTTGCCCTACTTTTAGGGGGATTTCACCAAGCCCACAATTTCTTGCATGCAATTTGTGAGAAACTGGGAGGCTGTGGTGTTGAGGAGTTTATTATAACAGCAGGGCTTTGCTCAGAGGGGAGAGTGAGAAAGATCTTTGGTGAAAAGAGGGATTGCTATCAAACTCTCCGTGCCATCAGAGTCCTGAATTAGGCAATGTGGCAACTGTTTTGGGGAGCCTTTCCAAGTTTCTGTCAGGATTTCTATAATCTAAGAGAGGTGCCTGATGCTGTCACAGTAACCCTCTCTGAGAACAAAATTCCAGGGGAAGACCAATTTGGGAGGATAAAAGATGTAGCTCCTCAGATAGCATCTGTTATGGAGAAGTTCAATGAATCCAGAGGCACCTTGATCATGAGCCGGATGATGTATTCTGGAGCACGTTCCTCGACATGTCTGATATAATTAGACTTGTATGCTCACAGCTTGAGGGAGATTGGCTTGGCCACTTGTCTGAATCTGCCAAGATGCTCCCATACCTAACAGCTGTTGGCCACTATAAGTATGAGCAAGAATCACTTCCTCTGTACATCTGTGAGATGAAGATGCTTCATTGGACTCTCTCAGAAGTTTACAAATCCTTGAAGCAGGGATGCTTTGTGGCCAGGAGGTCTAGTGGTAGCCATAATGCGGTCTCCACAGACGTGATATTAGAACAGACATACAATGCTGATAGTAAGGAGTGGCTTTGTTGTCATTGCTGAAAATCTTGCTGCTCACTTGGAATGGATTCTGGCAAAGCGAATGACAGCTGCAATTTTATCAGAGTTGAAAAGCATGCTGAACATCCAGTTTCCTTCAACCCATTCTCACCATGAAAGTGGTCAGAGTGGCATTACTAAGGACATTCGATTTGTTGAAATGATTCCTGTATCTGTTCAAAAGAATCCACATACTATGGATACTACCAACAATCTGATGAATATTTCAGATGGAACGCATGCTGAACCACGTGTTCAAAAGCACCTCACTGAGATTAAGCCGATTGGAGTTCAGGCTCTGGAAGAAACCATCAGTGAAAACTTAGACAACTTAAAAAGTCAAACTTGAAACATTTCACTTACAGACTTCCAAGTCGAAGAATAAAGTTAAAAAGTCACTTGACAAGAGAGATGAATGCACGGCATTACTTAGAATAACTCAGATGTACTCGAAGGGATAATGTTCTAATTGTATGTACTTTCGGACTCCGACATTCATGCAGGATACATTCCTGAAAAATGCCACGAATGTTGAATCCGCGAATGTTGAGGCTTGTTTCATTGGGAAGAAGGGTCATAGATTCCACGGACACACCAGTGAAAAACCGCCAATACGCAAAAAATCCCTGCAAATACGCGAAGCACAGGGACATGAATGTAGAGGAAGGTCACATTTTATGAACCGCAAATGTGCAGGATCTGTGAATAGCGGAATTGCAATTGTAGGGGTCCGATAGTGCTCTATGCATGTATGCACATTCTAATTGTACGCACTTTTTAGAAAAAACAAACCACGTTCCTTTCTAGCATGTCCTTTACAGACATATTCACATTCTAAATGTATGTATTTTTATAGATGTGCTCACATACTAATGATGAATAAAGTATATTGTGTATTGCAATAAAACTGAATCATTGTTTGTGTGGTGTATTTTGTGAATCTCCAACACTGCTTTGTGTGCTGTTGTGGTTGTTCTGTGTGGTGGTGGTGTGTTTGTGTTTGTGTGATGTGTAGATGATGCATTGACGACGTAAAGTTATGATCATACAGTGGACAAACAGACCTTTTCGGGTTTATATTGTATAAATTCACGTTGCAATCGCATGTACTGCATTTTATAGATGTAATCATCTTCTGTACCTTCGAGACATATGCACGCTGTAATATTACGCACTTTATATATGCGTACACGTTATGAATACACATACTTTATAGACGTAGGCCTACTCACATTCTTAACAGACATACTTGCATTCTAATAGTACGTACTTTATAGACCTGCTTGCATTTTCATTGTAATACTTTATAGATGTACAGCACTCGCATTGAAATTACCTGACGCACGAAGCAAAAAGTAGGGTTAAGCAATTGGTTCACTCTATCTGTGTGTCTGTCTGTCTGCAGACGTCAGTCTATAATTGAAGAACTACTTGATTTGAATTGTTGAATTTTATGTTTTGAACACTGTAGGACACGAACCTGAAGTTTAGCAGTACTTTGGCTCTGAATTTGGCAAATTGTTTGCAATCTTGGCCGAAGTGCGCATGCGTACAGAGGAGTAGGGTAACTTTTTTAGTCTGCCTGTCTGGCAGTCAAACAAAATAAAATTTAAAATTATTCCAAACAGGAAACTTACTGTTTTTAAGGATGTTATAAAGGACACAAACACATGAACAAATAACTAATTTAATGTGTTAAATAAGGTGGTGTAAAAGAGCGTGCATCAACAGCAGTAAACTTCCCAAATTTTTTTTTATGCAACCTTTAAAAGCTTTATTGTATTTCACCATAATTATACACTCGAACACTGTACAACACAAATAACCGTATTCACACTTCCAAAAAAACCTCCCGTTTTGCAGTACTGGGACAAAATATCATGCCATTTTATGCCATTTCGGCCAATCATATTTGCCGCTCGCGCTCTCAGCATTCGGGAATATTGAGATTCAGACAAAATTGTATCTCATGAAATAGAGATTGTGCTCTGAAACCAAGGCAAGAGTTGAAAAGACCCTTCCCATGACCTTTTTCTCAAGACGGTGTGGGGTGAGGTGTTCTATAACTCTTTCATTGTATACATACTTTGTAGAGGTACTCGGATGAAAAAAAGATAACATCTAATACTGGCTACCACCAGGTGGTATTTGTGGCCTACATTAGCATATTATGTGCAGACAGGCAGACAATCAAACAAACAGGGTAATAATTACATGTTATAAAAGATCCTTTTACACATGTTTCACTGTATGTATTTATGTATGTATGTATGTATGTATTGTTATGTTTGTGGGGTAGATGAAGGGATTTCATCGGAGAGATAGGATTGGATTGAGTTGCTTGGCCCGTGGATGTGTAGGAGACATCTCGATGTAAACTAAGTAGGGAAACTGTGAGCTTAAGTGTTACTCATCACAATGTGGGGTGTGGTGCAGTGTTAATTAGATCGGGATTAAGGATAATTTCCCCCAGTATGTAATTGCCCCCCTGTGACCTATTCCTACGTTTTTGCATTCACAAGCCAGCCATGAAGGAGTCACGTTTTTGAACCACAACCACCATTGCAAACAAGCTGCATGACCAAGCAGGCAAAAAGCCCCACCTCCAAGGGTGATGGCAGGCGGTCACACCCCCAAGGCTGATGATTGATGGGTGTGACATGAGTAGGAGGAAGAGGAGCGCGTCAGAGGACACGTTGGTGAGAGACCGCGTTGGTGAAAGGCCGCGTCGGTCAGAGTCCACGTTAGTCAGAGTCCACGTTAGTCAGATGCCACGTCAGTGAGAGACCGCGTTGGTGAGTGGTCATGTTGGTGAGAGACCGCATTAGTCAGAGGCCACATTAGTGAGAGAAGCAAAACGCATGAGTGGAGTTCTGTGTGACGGAGGCCATCAGACATACCAGAGCGCATCTCAGCATGAGAACGGGTGGGCAGATCGTTGTAGGAGACAGACATGGTCGGAGACGAAGGCTTGAAGCGGGACAGAAACGAGAGAGGCAGGATCGGTGGTCGAAAGAGCAGGGCATTATGGCTGGCTTTCCTTCAACGCATGAAGAAGAGCGCATGAGTTAGAGGACACGTTGGTGAGAGCAGTCTGTAGTTGTGAGAGGACACGTTGGTGAGAGCAGTCCGTAGTTGTGAGAGGACACGTTGGTGAGAGCAGTCCATAGTTGTGAGAGGACACGTTGGTGAGAGCAGTCCATAGTTGTGAGAGGACACGTTGGTGAGAGCAGTCCATAGTTGTGAGAGGACACGTTGGTGAGAGCAGTCCGTAGTTGTGAGAGGACACGTTTCTGAGAGCAGTCCGTAGTTGTGAGAGGACACGTTGGTGAGAGCAGTCTATAGTTGTGAGAGGACACGTTGGTGAGAGCAGTCCGTAGTTGTGAGAGGACACGTTGGTGAGAGCAGTCCGTAGTTGTGAGAGGACACGTTAGTGTGGGGGAAAAATTGATATTAATGTATTTTAAATTGTAACAAATGGAGTTTCAGAAATGTAACTTTTATGCTGCAAATTGAATTGGCTGTCATTTCTGGCCAAAAGACTTTTGCCCTAAATGATAAGAAATGTGTTGTTCTGGAGCAGAGTGACTGAGCTGATAAATGAACCTTTGCTTAGAAAATGTACGAAGTGGCTTTTGTCTAAAGGACACGTCTACAGTCTGGGTGAATATCCACCAACCTCTCTCTCATGGAAGTATAAAATGTTTTGAAAGGCACATTTTCTTAGTACGAGCACGTGAGGAAGTATAGTTTCTCAGTGGCTCGTACTCCTTGGAACTGACCAAGTACCAAGTTAGAATAAAACTCTCTGATGTAATGTAGATGTGAATTGAATCGGGTTGGTCTAACTGTTAACTAAAGTAAGAATAATATTGCAAACAAATGGGGATTTTTTTTAAGTTCATTGTACAAGGGTGAGAAGTGTATGGTGTATAATTAGGAAATAAATTGTTTCACAAGGAAGGACTTGTGTGGACATCAGTTTTATCAGTGTCGATAGGGTTTTTTTGTAGGATTTTATAATCAAATCGGACAAGCGTTAAACTCTGTTTGAAGTCAAATAGGATTCCACAATCGGCCGGTTAGAATCTTTCAGGAGGACAACGATCACAACAAGGTGGGTTAAAAAAATCCACATCAGTTGGCGCCGAGACTCAGATTCGAACCGACGTTGGTGCGGTGCTCGTGACCGGAGGTGCTTAATCTGCCGGAGGCAGTGCCTGGAGGAACGACAAGTGCTTGAGCGAAGGTAAGGGAGAGTGCTCTCAGCAGGTAACGCATTTCGAACAAAGAAAAGTTCATTGTCAGATAATTTTATTGAGAGAAAGAAGAGTATCTGGCGGAGAGAGTCCGTTTTAAAGTAAACAATAAGTACTGTAGTTGTTTTAGAAAAGTGCTGGAGAAGAAGAGGAGTCAGATGACAAGAAGAGGCTCGTTGAGGAGCCAGATGCGTAATTAAATAGGCATGATGAAGCGACATGCCACATGTTTGCATTGATACGGACCGGCTGTGAGAGAGACGCCGAGGACACGGCTGAGACGCCGAGATAGGGTTAAAATAGATAAACATTGTAAGTTACCTGTTTGTAAGAGTTATGAGTTACTTTTTGTTCATTGAACTCACTGGAAGTTTGTTGGCAGTGAGGTTGTTATATTATATTGTGTGGAGGTTTTACAGATTTGTAAATGCAATGATTTGCACGAAACGTTTTGTAGAGTGCAAGAGATGATTAACCAGCTGGGAGCGTGGTTGGTGATTTGCACGTGTTACTGAGAGTAAAAATGAAACTTGTGCGAGTCCAATATTCACTGCAATGAAACGTGTTCTGTTGGGATTTTGACGATATTTTAACTCGTGCTGAGTTGAGCTGTGGGTCTGTTTGAAATGGCATGTTATACATTCTTTGCGTTGTATTTCCACGCGAAGGTCGCAAACTACACTGTGTGAGACCCCCTCCACTCGATCTGTGGGGGGTGGCCTATCTTTACACTGAGTCTTTGTTCGAGCCTTTGCTTTAAGTGTGAAATACGATTCATATGCAGATTCAAGAGGATGAGATAGAAATGTGATTGGTATTTGTCACGTGATCACACGCGAGTCTATGAGATGCAATGCTGTCTAGTGTATGTGTTGAAGCCATGATAGAGTAATGCTAAACTGTGGGTTTTGCCTGTCAGAGTTTTTTTTCCTTTTTATTCCCACTGGATGTGGAGAGAACTTCCTGTTCCTTGTTCCTTGGTGTTTGTGGCGCACCCTCTCTACTGAATCTGTTTAAAGTGAAGTCCATTGAGGAAAAAGTGTTGAAGTTTTATTTTAAAACCATCAGGATTTTGAATAAATTGTGAAATAACAATTGTGAATGTGGATATATTGTATGTGATTTAAATGTAGAAACATGATTTGGAATGATTTTAATGATTTGATGATGTTTAGCACATGGGGCAATTCACAGATAATAGATGATTCCCTCGGATGGACGTTGAAATATTGTTTTATTCATCTGCGAATGTTGAGGTTACCTGAGCTTGTGCTGGGAAGGCAATGGCAAACAACCCAGTGTAACCATTTGATCGATTCAGTCAAGGTAAATTCATGATTTAATTGGATAGATGCTGAAGATTTAATTTTTCATTTATGGATTTTAAAAGGAAATATTTTGTTTTGACCAAAAAGTTGTTTAAGAGAGTTTGGATGTTTATTAGTCTGAAGTTTAAGATGCTTTTCCAAGACTGGGATAAAGCTTGTGGAGGGTGAAGCTGCATGTTTAGACAGAGTGTTTGAGCTGGAATTTAAACGATATTCGTCTGATAACAGATTTGACAAGTGATTTGACAATTTTTGAACAACTGTTTAAAATGATTTATTTGTTTTGATAAAAGAAAATGGATTCGTAATTGAGAAGGTCGGAGGAAGTGATAGATGGTTTGTGTATGTGAATTGGAAAAATGGCAGCATGTTTGCTGTTTTGGTGAGAGAGAAGTGGACAGATGGAGAAATGTCAGAGATTTAAAATGTCGATGGAAATAGCAAATGAGATGGATGTTTTGAGTATACGTACAACTGGGATTTCTGTATATTTTAGCATGTTGTTTTGGGAAATAACAAGGAAAGGGATTAAAATATTGATATGACATATAATGCAAGTTAAATGCTTCCATAACAATCTTTGTTAGTCTTGTAGAACTACATGTGCCCATGACGTTTATTGATTGGTGTTTAATTGATGCTTTGTTTGTTTCGGAGTGTTGAAAGCAGTCTTTGAAGCAATGTACGATTTCATCTAAATGAAGTTTCCACACAAAGATTGGACGATGGGAGAAGCCAGATTTGGGTGATTGAGCATTCAACACATGATTATCCCTCCTGTTCCTGAGGAGATAAGATGGAGCAATGTGGGAAAAGAAAGAAAAAACCCACTGAGGAGAAGGTTGAGCAAAGTCTTAACGTCGGCGTTGTGTGGTGCCTGCGTGGAGGAATGTTCTCAGCCACACTCTCGATTGCCGCTCTGCAAATACATCGTGAACTTGCTGTGGTTGCTTCAATGTACGACAGGCCTGGAGTTCCACACTGCGCTCCTTCAACCCAGTGTCTGGGCCAAACTTGTACTTGCCCACATCTACCTTCTCCTCAGCTCAAGGAGTGCTTCGATTGTGTTTCCCGTTGGGTGCCGCTCTATCCACACCCTGACCTGTTTATCTTCTGACTTCGGGTAGCATGTTTCCAATGTGTGACACATGCTGATGAACAGGCCATAAATTAAATGGAAACACACTCATTTTCTGATATGAACACTCGCTGCCATTGTTGATTGAACTTGAATAATGGAAATCTTTTCTCCTTCAGGAATGGGACATGGTAATCATGTGTAAGAAAAATTATTCAAATTTTCCTTAAAAAAAAAAACGGGGGAGTGTGGGGGAAAAATTTATATTCATGTATTTTAAATTGTAACAAATGGAGTTTCAGAAATGTAACTTCTATGCTGCAAATTGAATTGGCTGTCATTTCTGGCCAAAAGACTTTTGCCCGAAATGATAAGAAATGTGTTGTTCTGGAGCAGAGTGACCGAGCTGATAAATGAACTTTTGCTTAGAAAATGTATGAAGTGGCTTTTGTCTAAAGGACACGTCTACAGTCTGGGTGAATATTCCCCAACCTCTCTCTCATGGAAGTATAAAATGTTTTGAAAGGCACATTTTCTTAGTACGAGCACGTGAGGAAGTATAGTTTCTCAGTGGCTCGTACTCCTTGGAACTGACCAAGTACCAAGTTAGAATAAAACTCTCTGATGTAATGTAGAAGTGAATTGAATCGGGTTGGTCTAACTGTTAACTAAAGTAAGAATAATATTGCAATCAAATGGGGATTTTTTAAGTTCATTGTACAAGGGTGAGAAGTGTATGGTGTATAATTAGGAAATAAATTGTTTCACAAGGAAGGACTTGTGTGGACATCAGTTTTATCAGTGTCGATAGGGTTTTTTTGTAGGATTTTATAATCAAATCGGACAAACGTTAAACTCTGTTTGAAGTCAAATAGGATTCCACAATCGGCCGGTGAGAATCCTTCAAGAGGACAACGATCACAACAAGGTGGGTTTAAAAAAATCCACATCATTGGTGAGAGCAGTCCGTAGTTGTGAGAGGACACGTTGGTGAGAGCAGTCCGTAGTTGTGAGAGGACACGTTGGTGAGAGCAGTCCGTAGTTGTGAGAGGACACGTTGGTGAGAGCAGTCCGTAGTTGTGAGAGGACACGTTGGTGAGAGCAGTCCGTAGTTGTGAGAGGACACGTTGGTGAGAGCAGTCCGTAGTTGTGAGAGGACACGTTGGTGAGAGCAGTCCGTAGTTGTGAGAGGACACGTTGGTGAGAGCAGTCCATAGTTGTGAGAGGACACGTTGGTGAGAGCAGTCCATAGTTGTGAGAGGACACGTTGGTGAGAGCAGTCCGTAGTTGTGAGAGGACACGTTGGTGAGAGCAGTCCATAGTTGTGAGAGGACACGCTGGTGAGAGCAGTCCATAGTTGTGAGAGGACACGTTGGTGAGAGCAGTCCGTAGTTGTGAGAGGACACGTTGGTGAGAGCAGTCCGTAGTTGTGAGAGGACACGTTGGTGAGAGCAGTCCGTAGTTGTGAGAGGACACGTTGGTGAGAGCAGTCCGTAGTTGTGAGAGGACACGTTGGTGAGAGCAGTCCGTAGTTGTGAGAGGACACGTTGGTGAGAGCAGTCCGTAGTTGTGAGAGGACACGTTGGTGAGAGCAGTCCGTAGTTGTGAGAGGACACGTTGGTGAGAGCAGTCCGTAGTTGTGAGAGGACACGTTGGTGAGAGCAGTCCGTAGTTGTGAGAGGGACGTGGCTGGAACGGAGGATCTTGCTTCGCTCTCCTCCCGGCATGACGAAATAGTTGCATGATTCTCGTATTCGTACTGAGGCAAATTTGCCACGTGTTGAGCAAGACGCTGGCCATTGACTCTTAGCTGGACGTGAAACATGGACTGCGAAGCCTCGTGTATACCACCGAAGGTAGCGGCGCCATTCTGCAAAGAGCGGGATAAGCAAGCGCAGTCGACGAAGAAGCTACACCGTGGTTCGGGAGCCCTGACGTTGAATATCGCCTCACAAGTTTCCTGATGTAGGTTTCCTGCTGCGAGAGAGCGGCTTGGCGCCATTTTTTGGGGCGCGGTTACCCGTGCGGCGACGACGTTGTCTGAGCACACTTCCTCCTCAGAAAGATCTCCTGGACTCATTTAAGTGAAGGTTAAGTGTACAAAAGGGATTTCTTTATTTTCTTTGTTTTATATGATCCTGTGTGTGTGTGTGTGTGTGTGTGTGTGTGTGTGTGTGTGTGTGTGTGTGTGTGTCTGAGTGTGGGGGTGCCTCAAATAGGAATTTAGGCTGTAGATTACCTCACGTTTTTCTTTCATGATAATAATTTGAATTATTGTCATTGTACATATTTCATTTGTGCAGCCTGTTTGTGTGGGCTTCGAGGACAGCCTGTGTCCCTCCACCCCTTTGCCACCCCTCCATCCCGGCGCATGCAATTAATCTCCAAAAGTGGTTGGTTGACTGCGAGCTTCCAAGGGAGAAGTGTTTGGCCGCCCAGGTCGGGGCTAACCCTCTGGACTCGACAGTATGTAGGTATAGTATGTCTGAACCTTTTAGAACTGAAAACGACTTGGGCAATCTCCATCAAATTTTGCATATGTGCTTGGGGTATCGAGGGTCAGATTATGGACACAAAATACCACCACCATCACCTCTGTGTGAAGGTGAGAGGACGACTTGACATATTCACCTGTACATGTGGGATAGTGCAAGTGGTTTTACCACTGGCCCCTGCCTGAGGGAGGGTATATTGACACCATATTTTGCTCCTGGAAGATGCTGTTATGACTAGTTCATAAAAAAAAACAATTTATCGTCTTACTCATTATTTGTACAAATATGATCGATCAACAAATATTCACGTCTCTTGGAGTATTGTATCCATTCGTAGAACTTTTTGAACGTCCCTCATACGCTGCGCTTACATAAAACTTCACAAAATATTGTACATAAATAGAAATACCAATTTTCATTTCCCTATCTTAATTTTTCTTTCGATTGAGAACACAAAACATCGCAATTTCAGTTGGGTGAATTATTTCCTCTGCCACCGAAGGTGAAGGAGATTTTGTTTTCACCCCTTTCTGTCTGTTTGTTTGTTTGTTTGTCTATCTATCTGTCTGTCTGTCTGTCTGTCTGTCTGTGCGCAAGATATCTCAAAAAGTTGTGGACGGGTCTGGATGAAATTTGGTGGGCAGGTTGGGTGTGTGACAAGGAAGAATTGATTCGATTTTGGTTAAGATAAGCATCCAGATCTGAATACGAGAATTATTCCATTTTAAAAGTGATTCTTCACCATTGAGAGATCGGGCCAAAAACGATATATAGCATGATATTTCAAAAATGCATTGAACCCAATATGTTCTGGTGGACCAGGCATAATGTGGCGGAGGTTTGTACTCTACCGAGTGCCCTTCGAGTTCAATCTGAGACCAGTGTAATGGCAAGTCCTTGAAAGCTTGAATTCTTCTCTGTTCGCTCACTCCTTATGTCAAAAAGAAACAGAAGGTTGATAAACATATTTGTATGCATTGGAGAGTAATACATTTCAGAGATTAAACTTTAATTTTAAGCAATGTAAAATTGATGTAAAGTATCAGCAATAAAAATACTGCTCGTATCAAACAAGATGGATTCCAATTTTTCACCATGATTTCTTCCCCTGTCACAAGGTTGAAGCATGGACTTGTTATTTCCCCCAGTGTAAAGATTTGCAGTCTTCATTTTCTCGATCTTCTGATTTTATATTACCTGCTTTTTGTTATTCACCCTTCCTCAGCCTGAAATGTTTCACATATTTGTACAAACATGTTTTTGCCTCCTCCAATATGAAAGCTCAAGATTCGCTGAAGAATTTTCCTTTTTTTTTGTCGGTTTAAGTAACGAGCTCAATCTCTCTAAAATTGTGGTCTTCCCGTAATGTCTTAAAGGTGGTTGCACACATACAAACCCTTGGCCTGAAATTGCTTAAACTGAATACTTATAAGAAGGAAGGAAAATAACTTCCCAACTTCAAGTTTCCTGGTTCCATATATGTTTGTCTCTGTGGTCTTCATCACTGATGATTTGTGACTTAGCATGTATTATTTGTTAACTTTTTCCAAAACATATTCAAAGCTTTGGACATTATTACTATTGAAATGACTCCAAGAACCAACTTACCATGATAAAGAAAATATTACTTTTGTCGGATTTGTCGATCGATTTTATTCCAACTACAGTTAAATAACATGCACCAATATATATATATATATATATATATATATATATATATATATATATATATATATATATATATACATATATATATATATATATATATATATATATATATATATATATATATATATATATATATATATATATATATTTACGAATTTGGAATTCAATTGCACACAACATACAGGTTCCTTTAGTCAGCTATGTCGATAAGTGCTTGTTCCCCAGATAGCTCACCTTCCATTGTTTAAATGTTTAGAAATCGATTAGATGCGCTGCAGATCTATTTAATAGTTAGGGAGCGAAACAATGGAGACGTCCCTCCCCCCCCCTCTTCTGCGAAGAGGAAGAAGAACCCTGCCGTCCCGTGATTCATGATGTCACCAACTCCCTCCCACCCTTGGTTGAGCGGGGAATGGAGCACGAGGGCATGAGTCATGAGTCACGCTGGGAGCGGGGGAAGGGCGGAAGAGGATAAGGAAGAGATCCTTTCTTTGTCCGTGTTCTGAGTTGGAGAAAGTAGTTGAGGGTAGTCGTTCAGCAGACCTTCGGGTCCTGTCTGTTTGGCTTGGGTTAGGGTTGAGGCCTTCGGAAGCTTTTTGCTTCGGCTGGCTCAGTGAGCTTCGGCTGCGGCCTGGCTCGGGAGGAAGCGATTTGGAGGCTTTTTGCTTTGGTGGTTCAGTGAGCTTCGGCTTCTGCTTGGCTCGGTAGACTTCTTGGAGAGCTGCTTTGTTTTGGAAGAAAGTCGAACCGGTTGCTCGGCTTGAGCTGTGAATGGTGGCTTCTTCTTCTTCTTATTCTTCTTCTTCTTCTTCTTCTTCTTCTTCTTCTTCTTCTTCTTCTTCTTCTTGGTTCGTGGAGCTCTTTGTTCTCCGTTTGGTTCCAGGCTTGGTTCAACTCATTGACCTCTTCTTGGAGGTGGTTCCTTGGTGGAAACTGTTATCGACGGGAAGGATTGGCGCATCGACGGGAAGGATCGGTGCCTCGTCTCACCAGCACGTGTTGAGAATCGTGGGAGGATTCGCGGGAGCTCGGGAGGCATCGCGGCTCATGGCGATTGGATCCAGCTCACTCTCGCTGGAATCCGGCTCTGAACAACTTGAAGACCACACGAGGTGGAGAGGTTCGAGATAGGTTCTGGGTTTCAGCTCACCTGTCCTCCAAGCTGGAGCTCGTTATTAAAGGCCTCAGCCACCATTTCTTGGGTGTGTGTGTGTGTGTGTGTGTGTGTGTGTGTGTGTGTGTGTGTGTGTGTGTGTGTGTGTGTGTGTGTGTGTGTGTGTGCGCGCGTACGTGTGTCCATGGGCCCGTCTAATAAGTAGGAAGTTGTTAAGTGCTTTGTGTGCTGTAAATGTTTGCATCGCATTTCATATAGTCGGTATAGTTCTGCTCTTACGTGCTTCCCTAGTTCCCCATTATTATTAATAAATACCCCAATTGTTCAATGATTTCAGCTCGTTGCGTCGATTCTTTCATTGACTGAGCATTTCCTGTGTTGGGAGTTAGAAAGCCGTTGGTTTGCCGTAAAAGGGGGACATTTGGACCGACGGTTCTCGGCGATTAAGCCGCTCGGAATCGCGCACGGGACAGGCTCGCCTCAGCGGTTTGTTCCGTACGAGTTCCTTCGAGGGTGGAATATCCCGGTAGTTGGATCACATGGGTATTTAGGTACATTGAAGATTGGCAATCGACCCTACCTCACGGGATCTGCCCATTGGCGTATTTCGGTTCTTGTACAAGGACCCGTCACTCGGACTTATCCGGGCGGCAATCTATATTCCGGGCGATTGGTCGGGCTGACTCGACTTGCGGCTCCATCGGAGCGGTCGGTTGGCGGCCGACCCCGGCACGTTACAATATATATATATATATATATATATATATATATATATATATATATATATATATATATATATATATATATATATATATATATATATATATATATATATATATATATATATATATATATATATATATAGCCTGGTGTTGGCGCAGTGGTAAGGGCAGTGGCTTGGGACCCAAGAGGTCCTGAGTTCAAGCCCCATTGGGACACTGAATTAATAGATGTGTATATATATATATATATATATAATGTGTATATATATATATATATAAATATATATAAACCAAGTCGAAAACACCAGGGGGTTGACTCAGCCTGCCATCCTTCCGAGGTCGGCGAAATGAGCACCAGTTGTACTGGGCCCGGTGTATGCCCCGGTTAGAATAGGTGTACCATATCCCTGTGTGTCGTAAGAGGCGACCAGGGTTGCGTCAGGAAGGGCATCCGGCGTAAAAACCTATGCCAAATCATTATGTGGACAACAAAACGAATTTCCATACCGGATCGGTCGAGGCCCGGGTTACCAACGACCGCCACCGGTACCGGTGGTCAGCAGGGTACCAGTGGAAATTGTGCTACTGCTGGGCGAAGGAGGAGAAGGAGACGGGGAAGGCGAGTCCGGAGGCAGTGGGAGAGGGGGAAGGGTAGAAGTGTGGAGGTGAGAGTTGGAACTCTGAATGTTGGGACGATGACTGGCAAAGGGCGAGAGTTGGCTGATATGATGGAGAGAAGAAAGGTGGACATACTGTGTGTACAAGAGACCAAGTGGATGGGGAGTAAGGCGAGGAGCATTGGAGGTGGTTTCAAACTGTTCTACCATGGTGTGGATGGGAGGAGAAATGGTGTCGGGATAATCCTGAAGGAAGATCATGTCAAGAGGGTATTGGAGGTGAGGAGGGTGTCTGACCGAGTGATGAGTGTGAAGTTGGAAATTGAAGGGGTGATGATGAATGTCATCAGTGCATATGCCCCACATATGGGGTGTGAGATGGAATATAAAGAAGATTTCTGGAGTGAGTTAGATGAAGTGGTGGAGAGTGTATCCAAGGATGAAAGAGTGGTGATTGGAGCAGATTTCAATGGACATGTTGGGGAAGGGAATAAAGAGGATGAGGAGGTGATGGGGAGGTACGGTCTCAACAAGAGAAATGTGGAAGGGCAAATGGTGGTAGAGTTTGCAAAAAGAATGGAAATGGCAGTGGTAAACACGTATTTCAAGAAGAAGGAGGAACACAGGGTGACGTACAAGAGTGGAGGAAAGTGCACACAGGTGGATTACATCTTAAGTAGGAGATGCAACCTGAAAGAGATTAGTGACTGTAAGGTTGTGGCAGGGGAGAGTGTAGCTCGACAGCATCGATTGGTGGTCTGTAGGATGACTTCAGAGGTGAGGTTGAGGAAGAGAGTGAGGGCTGAACCAAGGACCAGATGGTGGAAGCTGAAGGAGGAAGACTGTTGCGTGAAATTTAGGGAGGAGGTGAGACAGGCGTTGGATGGTGGTAAAGATGGGTGGGATGATTGGGCAACGACAGCAGAAGTTGTGAGGGAGATAGCTAGGAAGGTACTTGGTGTGACATCTGGACAGAGGAAGGAAGATAAGGAGACTTGGTGGTGGAATGAGGAAGCACAGGAAAGTATAAGGAAGAAGGGGTTGGCTAAAAAGAAGTGGGATAGTCAGAGAGATGAAGAAAGTCGGCAGGAGTACAAGGAGTGGCGTCGAAAAGCAAAAAAAGAGGTGGCAAAGGCCAAGGAAAAGGCATATGACGAGCTGTATGAGAAGTTGGATACAAAAGAAGGGGAAAAGGATTTATACCGATTGGCAAGACAGAGGGACCGAGCTGGGAAGGATGTGCTGCAGGTTCGGGTGATAAAGGACGCAAATGGGAATGTGCTGACGAGCGAGGAGAGCGTGTTGAGAAGGTGGATGGAGTACTTTGAGGAGCTGATGAATGAAGAAAATGAGAGAGAGAGGAGGTTGGAAGAGGTGGAGATAGTGAATCTGGAAGTGGGGTGGATCAGTAAGGATGAAGTGAGGACTGCTATGAAGAAGATGAAAAGTGGAAAGACGGTTGGCCCAGATGGTATACCAGTGGAGGCATGGAAGTGCTTAGGAGAGATGGCAGTGGGGTTGTTAACCAGATTGTTTAATAAAGTCTTGGAAAGTGAGAGGATGCCGGAGGAGTGGAGATTAAGTGTGCTGATTCCGATTTTCAAGAATAAGGGTGATGTGCAGAGCTGTGGTAATTACAGAGGGATAAAGTTGTTAAGCCACACCATGAGGTTGTGGGAAAGAGTAGTGGAAGCTAGGTTGAGAGGAGAGGTGACGATCTGTGAGCAGCAATATGGGTTTATTCCAGGAAAGAGCACCACTGATGCGATGTTTGCTTTGAGAATGTTGATGGAGAAGTATAGGGAAGGCCAGAAGGAGTTACATTGTGTGTTTGTGGATTTAGAGAAAGCTTATGATAGGGTGCCAAGAGAGGAGTTGTGGCATTGTATGAGGAAGTCGGGAGTGGTGGAGAAGTATGTGAGGATCGTGCAGGATATGTATGAGGACAGTGTGACAGCGGTGAGGTGTGCGGTAGGAATGACGGACCGGTTTAAGGTTAAAGTGGGATTGCACCAAGGATCGACTCTGAGCCCTTTCCTGTTTGCAATGGTGATGGACAGGTTGACGGACGAGATCAGACTGGAGTCTCCATGGACCATGATGTTCGCGGATGACATCATGATCTGTAGGGAGAGTAGGGAGCAGGATGAATCGAGCCTTGAGAGGTGAAGGTACGCACTGGAGAGAAGGGGAATGTTAGTCAGTAGGAGTAAGACGGAGTACATGTGCGTAAATGAGAGGGAGGGTGGTGGTATGGTGCAGTTGCAAAGAGTTGAGGTGGGGAAGGTGGATTGGTTTAAATACTTGGGATCAACTGTCCAAAGTAACGGAGAGTGTGGGAGAGAAGTGAAAAAGAGAGTGCAGGCAGGATGGAGTGGGTGGAGAAGAGTTGCAGGAGTGATTTGTGACAGAAGGGTAGCTGCAAGAGTGAAGGGGAAAGTATACAAGACGGTAGTGAGACCAGCTATGTTGTATGGTTTGGAGGCGGTGGCGCTAACAAAAAGACAGGAAGCGGAGCTGGAGGTGGCAGAGTTAAAGATGCTGCGATTCTCGTTGGGAGTGACGAGGATGGAGAGGATAAGAAATGAGTGTATTAGAGGGACTGCGCAGGTAGGACGGTTTGGAAACAAATTGAGAGAGGCGAGATTGAGATGGTTTGGACATGTGCACAGGAGGGAAAACGGAGTATATCGGGAGAAGGATGTTGAAGATGGAGCCGCCAGGCAGGAGGAGAAGAGGAAGGCCAAAGAAGAGGTTCATGGATGCGGTGAGGGCGGACATGCGGGTGGTTGGAGTGTCAATGGAAGATGTGGAGGATAGAGCAAAATGGAGACAGTTGGTCCGCTGTGGCGACCCCTATCGGGAGCAAGCCGAAAGAGGAAGAAGATATATATATATATATATATATGTATATATATATATATATATATATATATATATATATATATATATATATATGTATATATATATATATATATATATATATATATATATATGTATATATATATATATATATATATATATATATATATATGTATATGTACGTATGTATATATATATATATATATATATATATATATATATATATATATATATATATATATATACACATATATATATATATATATATATATATATATATATATATATACATATTTTATATTTTATATATATATATATTGTTGTGGTTACCAGATTCGCAAACCACCATTCAGGTCCCTTAGGTGAGGTATCTCGGTAAGTGCATGTGTAGTTAGGCCCAAACCCGTTGTCTAGTGGGAATACATGTCATTTATACGTGCTGCGACTCTTCAGGATAGCCGTTTTTCTTTTACTATCTTTATTTTGGACCAACCGCCATGATCACAACCACAACATCAACCACCAACCACAACGCCGCTTCACCACAACCGCCACGACCTTCCCGTCACACCTCGCCACCGTAGCATCGCCACCGTTCTTGCCCCGCTGTGGGTACCGGTGTTGGACTCATGCAGAACGCGCGTCGAACAGCGTGTACAAAATCACGGATTTTGTGCTTCAAAAACGGATCAAAAACGACACACGCCCACTTTTTGCCGTCCAATCGGTGAGCGAGGGGCGAATTGGCCCCGCCCCCAGGGCGATCGATATATGCAAATTTGTGGATCAAAAAGCCTTCACGCCCACTTTTTCTCGGGCCAATGGAGAGCGAGGTGAAAGGTCAAAGGGAGGGGGTCAAAGGCGAAGTTACGGGGGGATAAAAGGACGGTGTTCGTCAGTCAGAGGAGAGTCGCAAACGAGAACGAGAAGGAGTCGAGAACGAGAAGGAGTCGGAACGGAGGGGACGAGTGTGGAAGACTGGAGCCCGAAGCCTGCAGTGGCTGGAGAAGCTGAAGAGAGTCGGACGAGGGGGTGCTCGCGTCGGTGCCAGGAGCTGCATGCCCGAGGGAGGCCGGCAGCGCGACCTGGCCGAGGTGGAGACGCACACCAGGGATAATAAAGATCCTCTATACCCCGAGCATCAGCAACCGCCTCCTGTTTCCCCCCGCGCTGAGATAGTGCGACCAAGGGGGCCCGTTCCCACCCCCTGCCAGGCACTGTCCACGAGGCCCGCGGGTTGCGGGGCCATCGCCGCTCCGCGTCTCATCACCAGACGGGTAGGCCCGACCCGGTCTCGGCCTCAGGCCTGCCCCATTCTTGGGGGATTTCTTTTCCTTGGTTTTGGGTATGTGTTGTCGGCGCCGTCTGTGAAGTAGAATTGTATAAGTGTTGCCGTGTGCTCGGTAGTCGGTATTAGCTCTGCACTGTGTTTTCACTTTTATGTTTGCTTTTTGTGTAAATGGAATTGTGTTTTCTTTTTTTTGTGTGCATTTGGTGGAATTGTATTTGTGTGCTTCCCGTGTGCCGCGAATAAATGTGCTTTTATTGTTGAACTGTTCTCCCGCTTCGCTTCGTCTTTTCCTCCATTGAATCCTCATCTTGCTTCACGTAAAGGGTTGGTAGTGGGCTGAATACGCCCGATAATTAATCGAACCGTCGAGGTCGACGATAACACCGCTCGGTTATTCTGATAGTACGGAACGGGTCGCTTAAGTGGCCCGTGTCCAAAGTCGACCTGCGGCGAGGTGCGATCGCCCGGTCTACCCTCCGCGTGGGTACTTAGGTAGTTCGAATTTGGCGAGCAACCCTATCCCACGTGGGGGCTGATTGGCTCGATCGCGGTGAGACCGAAAGGTCCACCCGTGACTGGTTCCCGGCGTTAGTCCGAGAGGGTCACGACTGGATTGTCCGTCCGGTGGGCGACGTGCCGCGATTCGAGTTACGTGGCCGTCGCACGCCGGCGGGCGCGAAGACCGCAACAATATATATATATATATATATATATATATATATATATATATATATATATATATATATATATATATATATATATATATATATATACACACATACATACATATACATATATATATAGCGCATCTTTGGATTTTGCCTGAGATGGATTCCCGAGGATGTTCGAGGCAGCTTCACCACCATCCACCTTCCACAAACGTTCCACACGCAATCGTGGCTTCACCACCATCCACCTTCCTCAAACACGCGTGGAGAGGAGGGGTGGCTTTCTCTGGGCATGGCCGAAACTCCGCCCAGGAAGGCTGTGCCCATAGGATCCTGGCCAATTATAGGCAGACAGCGAGGTGTTTTTCACCAAGAGCCCCTCCCCGTGGGGGAAGGAGATGTATCTCTGAGACTCTCGGAGTGAGCGGGAGAGTTTTCACGGTGGCTGAGAGGAGCGGCCGAGTTTGTTAGTCGTGGATGTTGAGAGGAGTTCTGTTGACCCCGACTATTCGCCACACGAGCCCCGCCACGAGCCACGAGTCTTGCACGAACTCCCGGACCGTGCCCCGACAACCTTTAGCAGGTGCCGCATTACAGAGACTCCCTTCCTTTGACGACCAGGTACCCACGAACTCTGACCCCCAGCTTGTTTCTCTTCACGGCTGCGAGGGTCAAATATAGACTGGGGTTTCTTTTCTTTGTGTGTGTGTGTCTGCGTGTGGGCCCGTCTTTAAGTAGAACTGCGTAAGTGCTTGAATCCTTGTAAATATTCCTTGCGTTTTTGCGTTAAGTCTTGCCTGTGTCTTTTTACTGTTAATAAACCTTTATTAGAAATGTTCCCAGTTCGTTTCTGTCCCTTCTTACATTGGTCCAGCATGGTCCAGGTCTGAGTATTAGCAGGATTTCATTCCTGGTAATCGGTCTATCATAGCCAGGACGTCATGGGTTAGGGTTAGGGTTAGGGTTAGGCTCGACTGCAACGAGCCGGAAAGGTAGGTGGCAAAGCGGTAGTCGGTAGTGTGAATTTAACGCTGCTGGTAGAGTAAATCCAGTTCCACCAGGTGTTCTGAGGGCGTGGATCCCTGGTAGACGAGATTGCATGAATACTTAGATACTTTGGCTCGAGACAAATAACCCTACACCACGCGATCGAGATATTGGCGACCACGGTGGGTTCTGCGACCCGCGGCTCACGGAATTATCCGGAGCGACGGCCTACAATTCCGGGGAGTCTGGTGGGAGATGGCATAACCTCCCCAACCTAGCGGTTGTTCTTGCCACCAACTCCCGGCCCACAACAATATATATATATATATATATATATATATATATATATATATATATATATATATATATATATATATATATATATATATATATATATATATATAGTTGCGGTTAGGTTAATTCCCCCGACCCAATTGTGATGGACGGGTGGTTAACACCGACCAGGCCGGATCACCGAGTGGTTTTCCTTAGAGGCGAACACGTGATTCTCAGAGATTATGGAGCGTAGGGGAGGGGAATGGTGGCACGGGTGGAGCAGATGGGAGCACAGCACAAGGGGTTTATACTCGAACCCAAAACAAATCGACAACACCAGTAACTTAACATAACCATGGGGATTTATTGAAAATAAGTCAAATATTTACAATGGTAATAATTCAAAGAGTGATGATAAAACACGAGGTAAATTAAAGTCGAAAGTTGAGATACCTCTACACATGGACTTAAGTACAGACGTGGGAGAAATGACAGAAAAGAAAATCCTTCCTTTATTCTGGCACTTAGCCTTGTCCAGAGATGGTCTTTATTGACCTTTGGATTGAGCCGCTTCATCCTGCCCATGAAGATGCACCCAAAATGGTGAGAGCCGCTCTCTGGGCGGGAAACGTACATGAGGTAATTCGTGAGGCGTTATTTAATGCCAGGGCTCACCAAACGCCGTGCAGCTTCTTCTCATGAACGATTATGCCGAATGTTCCTCTCTGACATGAGGTCCGCTCACAATGATCATCTCCCTTCTTCCTCGACCACACGACGAGACGATCTCTGAGGCCCTGTAATAAGGCGACAAGGCACGCTCTTCTTCCCTCCTTGGAAATGTACACACTTCATGGATCACCCGAACAGTCAATGACCAGCATGCTACAAATTCACCAGCATGAACACGAGAATCACACAGCCATTTCGTTGTGCCAAGAGGACAGCAAAACGAGATCCTCCGTTTCAGCCACGTTCCTCTCAACTGTCCTCCCCGATCTCCTGCTCCGAGCCTCACTTTCCTTCTACCGGCTCTCTGACATCACGCCAATTAATCATCCACTCCGGGGGCATGGCTTCGCCAGCCGTCACCCCTGGACGCCGGGTTTTCTTGCCTGCTTTGACGTGCAGCTCGGTTGTAGTTGTTTTAAGGATGCGATCCCCCTTTATCGGCGGTCTTGAAATAAAAAAAACAGAGGGAAAAGATCACGGGGCAATTACATACTGGGGGAAATTGGCCTTAATCCCTATCTAATTAAAACAGTGCCACCCCCTCCTCCCCCGTGTGGTGACAAGCAACACTTAAGCCCACAGTTTCCCTACTTCATTTACATCGAGATTTATCCTACACGTCCACGGACCAAGCAACTCTATACAATCTTAACTTTATTATGAAATTCCTCCATCTCGCCCACAATCGTAACAATATATATATATGGAGAAAATACAAATTCACTTTTATAGTATGGATTAACTTTGAATACTCACCATTTCATTCCCTCTTTGCCAAAGTCCTCGCTTGCTTTAACATTCCCATCAGAGGTTTTTCAAGTTCCCAATATGTGGTTGTAGTTGGAATAATCCATCATCAAAAATGAAAGCACCCTCCTCTATTTAATCTGCCCAGCAGGCAAGGCTCAGCTTCGATGTTTCACCCACCAAGTGATCATCATCTGGGACTTATGAATCAGCTGATGAAGATCCCATATGAAGACTACTCAGTGGTAGACATGTCTAACCTGAGCCTTGCCCACTAGGCAGCTATGCAAGTCAGTGGTGCCTTCATTTTGAACATTAACCTATCCAGTATTGTCATGTGAATGGCCCTCGCTCCACACACGTTGAACCACGCTATAGTGCATTCCATGCACTGTGGACCTTGTCCAGGGATAGCGGATTCCAATACATATATTTGACCACAGAACGCACCTGCAAGGTGAGTATGCACCTTGTGCTTCCTTCAATATCTAAATCCTGTCAGTTATAAATAAAGGTAATTAACCCAAATGAATTCATTCAGCAGTTATCTACGAAGCCAAAATGGTTTGCATGGCAACGATTGAAGAAACAGACCGAAGGAGACTAATAATTTCATAGGATGAGATCGCACATAAATGGAATTCCACACAAAAAACAGATGTTAAACGAGAAGGGCACTCGGTAGAGCGCATACCTCCGCCACGTAATGCCTGATCCATGAGAACATATCGGGCCCAATATATTTTTGAAATATTGTGCTATACAGTACTATATCGTTTTTGGCCCTATCTCTCAATAGTGAAGAATCACTTTAAAAATTAAATAATTCTCGTATGCAGATGCAGATTCAGATCTTCACCAAAATCGAGATAATTTGTCCTTGCCACACACCCAACCTGTCCACCAAGTTTTGTCCGAATCCATCCACATCTTTTTGAGATATCCTGCTATATATTATTTTTAGCCCTGTCTCTCAATGGTGAAGAATCATTAAAAAAATCTTTTATCAGATTTGGATCCGGATTCGGACCTTCACCAAAATTGAAACAGTTCTTCCTTGTTACACACCCTACATGTCCACCAAGTTTCATCGGAATCCGGCCACAAATTTTGAAATATCCTGCACCCAGACAAACAAGTAGAAAGGGGTCAAAACATGACCTCTTTCACCTTCGGTGGTGGAGGTAATTAACACAAAATGTAAACGACCGGTAAAACGAAAACCCACTTGGCATCGCACAAACACAGTCATGCATTCACATGGACCTGGACCAAAGCGTGGTGTATCAGGGCTGTGTAAACAAATGAAGGCTGGCATGATGCAGGTCTGCAGAAGAATGGGCATGAAGATGATGAGCAAGCATGTCCCCAAGGTCACAGCAGGAGGGTGAGCTCGGTCCCACCACAAAGTCAAAACTTGCGCTCCTCCCCTAGTGAGGGTGTGAGCTGTCCTATGGCGCCCTCCGTGCCGTCATACGTTCCCACCCTCGGGACATCGTTAGGAATCTCATGATGGCTGTCAGACAATGATAGTTGGCACAGCCCTGATCAATCGCTGTGAAGGTGGAGCCATATCCCTGTTTCGGTGGCCAGAACTCGTGGTGTTATGCCAGCCCTAGACCATAAGGTGTGCCACAAACAGGTCACCAACCTCTGACCTGAATCCCGGCAGATTCCACACATGGGGGACGCATGGCAAGACATAATTAAACTGACTACATTTTTTAAGCTAACTATCCCTCCCCTCCCCCACAAACGCAGCAGTAATGTATGACTTTTTTATCTCGCCTGTTCGAAGAACAGAGAGCTATAGCGATACCCCCGGCGTGAGCGTGTCGTGAAAATGTTAAAGTTTTTGGTGCAAGTTATTTAGAAGCTTGCCATTCATTTAATATGTGTACGAGGATGCTGATATTTGGCATGGAGGTTCCTGTGGGGTATATTAGTGATGTGGTGAAGTTGAAATTAAAAAAATAATTTAATTTTTTATTTTTACATTTTTGACCTTAACTTTTTTGTAGCACATCAACGTTTAAGTTTTTGCTGCAAGTTATTTAGAAGCTTGCCATTCATTTAATATGTGTATTAGTATGCTGATATTTGGAATGAAGGTTCCTGTGGGGTATATTAGTGATGTAGTGAAGTTGAAATTAAAAAAATAATTTAATTTCTTTTTTTCCATTTTTGACCTGTTTTGAACTTAACTTTTTTGTAGCACATCAACGTTTAAGTTTTTGCTGCAAGTTATTTAGAAGCTTGCCATTCATTTAATATGTGTACTAGGATGCTGATATTTAGCATGGAGGTTCCTTTGGGGTATACTATTGGTGTAGTGATTTAGAAGCTTGCCATTCATTTAATATGTGGACTAGGATGCTGATATTTAGCATGGAGGTTCCTTTGGGGTATACTATTGGTGTAGTAATTTAGAAGCTTGCCATTCATTTAATATGTGGACTAGGATGCTGATATTTAGCATGGATGTTCCTTTGGGGTATACTATTGGTGTAGTAATTTAGAAGCTTGCCATTCATTTAATATGTGGACTAGGATGCTGATATTTAGCATGGAGGTTCCTTTGGGGTATACTATTGGTGTAGTAATTTAGAAGCTTGCCATTCATTTAATATGTGGACTAGGATGCTGATATTTAGCATGTAGTTTCCTTTGGGGTATACTATTGGTGTAGTAATTTAGAAGCTTGCCATTCATTTAATATGTGGACTAGGATGCTGATATTTAGCATGGAGGTTCCTTTGGGGTATACTATTGGTGTAGTGAAGTTGAAATTAAAAAAAATAATTTCAAATGTTTTTAATTTTTGACCTGTTTTGAACTTTACTTTTTTGTAGCACATCAACGTTAAAGTTTTTTTCCTTTCTAATGTTTTTATCTACCACACTATTTTTTTTTACTGATTACAATACACAAATACATATATTGCTTTAAAATTAATGAAATCAGACTTCACTGCAATGCTTTATAAAAAAATATTATTAGACTAGTCTTTTAAAAACGATGAATGTATAAACAGGCGACCATTGGGTGGCTTTGACACCAACTCTGGTATACTCCTATCTTATGCATTATGTGGAAATTCAAGGAATGTAAATACGTACAAAGCAGCTAAAATGAACGAGAAGTGACATATCAAAACCTCTGAACATCTCCATTCTTTGCTTTCCTGATATGTCATTGCAAAGTGTTGCCGTGTGACTTTCCAATTGATGAGTCACACTGCCTTTTTGTGTTTCACTTCAACTGAAACATCATGTCTTGAAGCACTGCAGCAACAGTAGAGAGGATTATAAAGTTCGTGATTTAAGCAAGTCTAAATTCAGTGCATGATTAAGCTGAGTTTATTCAGAAAGACAGCCACAGCTGGACTAGTGTGTGGCTGGCAGCAGTGAAGTGATGTCCTGAAACTGAAGTTGGCGGTTTGATGCGTGCACAGCATGGTGCACTGTCCCTTCTCCAATGTGTGATGGATTGCTTGAGTAAAAAAAAGAGTTCGTCTTTAACCTCAGTCTCATTTTACTTCCATTACCCACTGCTCCTCCAGCCCCACCACCACCCCGTCTCTTATTACTAAGTTTACTCGTCTGTTCTTTCTTTCTTCCTTCAGTTCACTTTACACCTTTTGCATCTTAATATATTTTGTCAGGGAGAACAGTGGCCTAGTGGTAAAGCCTTTTGTAGGTAGATGTACTCAAACTTCACTGAACATTGAGTCGCCGATGGCAGTCGTGAACATTTCCATGGCTGGGAGCAGACCCTGTAAGACTCACCACTACTTCGGAGGGAATGGATACGAAACTTCTCTGAGCAACTATGGGAATCAAACCCACATCAGTGTGGGCATTGTGACAAGGCTAATTTATCTGCCAAACCACCAGGCCATTCTAAGGAGAGTGCAAAAAGGTTAAAATCCAGCTGAAGGCAGCAATATGAAGCATTTGGACCGGATTTCTTGATTTTAAAAAACCCCCCCCAAAAAAAATAACCCAGATGACTCATTAATGAGGTGAGTAACTTGCCTGCCCCAACTTGGTCTAATTAGCATGCAAAGTTTGTATATACAACCTTTCAGGACAATTTGAGACGAGCACGTCAATACTACAACTTATAAAAAGCACCGCAAAATCTCCCAAACCTACCCCAAATTTAAGGAAATTAAATCACACACATAGAATATTATCACAATGGCAAGAATGGTTTTTATGTGTCCTTTGAATCCTAACTCGAACTCACGAACCGGTGTGTGTGTGTTTGTTAATTGTCGGAATCCTTCGGATTTTGTCAATTATGTTGGTCGGTTGTGTGTGTCATTCCGTGCGTCTGTCTGTCTGTTGGGTCGCCGAAATAGGTGACCCTTATTGTCAGTAATTCTGTTGGGTCGCCGAAATAGGTGACCCTTATTCTCACTAATTCTGTCTGTTTGTTTGGATGTTTGTTTGGATGTTTGTTCGTTTGTCATCAGCATAATTGGTAGTAAACGTGGGCCAATTTTGACCAAACTCGGGTGGTAGGTACATCTTATGAACTAGTGCTTTGGAAATTGTGATGGTTGCTAGGGACGCTTTGGTTCCCTAGCAACAACCGAAAAACCTTCAAAATCGGTACCGTTCACGCGAAATCAATTCCGAAAGTCATTATCCCACATAGGGTTATGAAATTTGGCACGAATGATCTACAGGTGATGCTCGATCAAATATATTCCGGTTTTTGTGATATATGGAATACTTTACCCGCAGCGCCCCCGACAATTAGGGTATGCGCGAAAATTGAAGGCCCCCTAGCGACCATGTGAGTGCATCGATACAAATGAAACTTTGCAGGTTCATGGTACTCAATGAGTACTACAACTTTGCCTCAGGACATATTGACCGATTTCGCTTAGGTCAGGGGTCAAAGGTCAATTAGTGCAAAAATCGATAATATGCGAGAGCTGGAGGTGCCTTCGCGCCAAATGCTACTCCTCCTAGGGTTATGGTCGGATGGTCATGAAAATTCTCACTTATCGTCTGGAACACATTGTGCACAAACGATCGAGCCGGATTTTCGATTTAGATCTTTGTTCACCCACAGCACCCCCTCGAACTTTGGGGATTTCCGATTTCAAACCGCATTTTCGGTACTTTTCATGCAAATGGATACCGAGTAGTTATCAGTAGATGGAACTGGATGAGATTTGATTTTCATAATCTTCAGGTGATTCCCTATCTGCGATATGACATCCATTTTGCTCTATATCTTATAGTTTCCATGCTCGGTGACCCATCGCCGCCTACCGGCTTGTCTGTTTGTTTGTGTGTTTGTTTACCCTGTAGCAGCCACACCGTTTCAGTGATCATGATCAAACTGGGTACAGACGTCAGCCATGGTCCAACTTAGACTTGTCGTTTTTGGTGAATCTAGGTCAAAGGTCAAGGTCACCAAAAAACCGAAATTCTCATTTTCGCAATAACGTCCGCTAAAGTGGTCGTATCGACTTCAAACCAAATCCAAAATGTGCATCTTCCAATTCTGCATCCAACCATATGTCTCATTGCGGTGTCACACCAACACCCTTCTTAGCAGTCCGGGTTCGAATGTCAGGGGGGTCGGGTCAAAACTTTCAAATTGCGATAAAAATGCCATTTCAAGTCCGATTGACTTCCAAGTTATGATCATGACCAAACTAAGTGCAATAACTCACTAAACAGTAGCACTATCGACTTATAAGAACAAATTGATATCCAGGTTTTTGTTTTTTCAGAGATCATGGAGATATGACAAAGTTATTCTGGCAATTCCTGCTCAACAAGCAATTTCATTTGTTTGTCACTCTGCTCGCCAAACAGTTCTGGGCTGATTACATCCAGATTTGCTACATAGGACCAGCATGACCCCAATTAATGTATTGGGGTATTTTTAATCTTTGCCAGTGGTCTTGGGGGAGGGAGGAGGGAGCGACGCAAATTCTCGATGCAAATGTGTATCGTGTTGCGCCGCCTCCAGGTGGTGGAGGGTATTGCAAGTCCCCACCATTTACAGTTCAGTATTCCTGTCCCCACGTTTTCCAGTGCAGTGAGGTGTTTTGAATTATAAGCAGTAGGTATGTTTTTGCTTCATGCACATAACCCAAGTTTTTTTTATATATTTATATATATTTTTGTGTATACAGAGTTGTCAGTTGCTTATACACCGCCCAAATATAAGTATCCATCAGAAGAACGTGTTGCATGCTTGGCACAAGATTGCTCGTATTCTGCTAGTTATCTATCTATAATTCCAGCAGTGTGTGTGTGTCTGTGTGTCTGTGTGTCTGTGTGTCTGTGTGTCTGTGTGTCTGTGTGTCTGTGACCGCTGTTTCTCGACAACCACTGGTCCGATCTAATTGAAACTTGCCAGCTATATTGCTGGGCACATGAGTATGTGCCTTTTCAAGGTTTGATATTAATTGGACAAGTGTTTCCCAAGTTATGGCCATTTATTTACCAACCAATGACAGGACACGTTGCTGCGGCCATTTATTTACCAAACCAATGACAGGACATGCTACTGCATCGGCTGGTGCGCAGCCGGCCGATGATGACGTCACGTGTCGCGCCGGTTACGATGGGGATCGGTGCCTTCGTTACTCCGTGGCGTAGGAGTGGCAATGGTCAATGGTAGCGAATGTCATGGCAAGCAAAACAGGGAGGTAAACTTGATTTTAATTAACTTTGTGTGTGTAAGTATCACAGCAGTTGTTACTTCTATACAAGCGATAATTCGTGGAATGCATGTGAACAGTCCGTACGGGCACGCACCACTCTGGATAGTGATGATTTAATGTATTCTAATAATTTATCGATTTCTTATGCGCATTTATACTTATTGATAAACACAATGCCCCAATCCAGTCGTCGTTTACGAGAGCAAAGGAACGGACTGTGTGGTTGTTTGAAAGTTTTTTTTTTCTTTTGGTTTGCACGTACGGGCACGCGAGAGCGAAGGAACGGCCTGTGTGGTTGTTTCTGGTTCGCGGTTTGAATTTTTTTATTTTTTATTTGCACGTACGGCCACACACGTACGGGCACGTACTAGTGATAAAAAATGATTCAACACAAACATGAAATAAAATAAAAAAATACATTTTATACACATTTGGGTTGTTGGAGTATAGTATGCCATCCTAAAAAAAATTGTGAATCGAGCTGTAACATTCATATATATATATATATATATATATATATATATATATATATATATATATATATATATATATATATATATATATATATATATATATTACTTGTTACTCACACGGGTGCACTGTCTGACAACGTCAAAAAGATCACCTGATGGTACAGCAGGTCATACATATACATCAATTGTACATCTCGCATCATTCAAATTGAAAGTTCGAGCCATTGTCACACATCTGTGCCAAAAAAAAACTTTTTTGAAATTTAATTGTGGTCTCATGATATCAAAAGATTTTTTTCTCACTTTTATATGTTAGAGTGGCTTCGTGGTCGGGTAAGTGAAGCTGTTTTGCAATGCTCTCACTGTCATGGTCTTGATTCCCATGGCTGTTCAACTGAAATTTCCACACCATGCCATCGAGTGAAGACTTGTCCACTGTCCAGGATTGGTTCTTAGCCATGGAAATGTACATCTCGAGTTGTCTGCTTCTGACTTTGGGATGGGATCACACAGTTTCTCCTTTCAGTTCATCAAAGGTAAGTTTTCCGGACCAGATCCTTCAGGTCTTTCTGTTATATTTTCATCCCTGTATTGCTGTTTGTGTTTTTGTCCAATTTTCCATATTAAACCTAACCTTGTTGTGTTTTCCATCTTCGTGCCTGCCGTACATGCCGCCACCAGAATTTGGCTTTCAGTTGGGTGACCTTGGAAAGAGGTATGTTGTAACAACTGAACGCAGTTTAGTTCGGAACTTTTTGGTAGTTTTCGGGATAAAATATCCCGGCACAGATAGCTCATGTTAACGGAGGCGGTCTTATGCAACATCTGGTAGTCAGGTCGTGGGATATTGGACCTGAGGACGAATCCTATCCTGATCTTAACTCGACATCTGGTATCAAGAGTGTGGAATTCATCTCGACACCTCCCAATGGAAAATTCATAAGCAAATTTGAATGCGATTGAGCGTTGAAAGGTTTTACTTTTGAATTTGACCTCACGGAGGGAAGGAAAGGACAAAATGCCGGATGTCCAAGTAATGGCCGAGAGTATGAAACATGTGCTCGGAAGTGAATCTGGGGTGGGGCCAAGTGGAGAGGAGAATAGGCTAGGAACCTCCCACACTCCTGACGCTGCTCGAATCCCCTCTCCTCTGGGGGTGTGTTGGGGTCAGTAGTCTGGCACAATGTTCACTCAGGCCATGTTCGAATAATTAATGGGAAAATGGACAAAATATATGTGAAAATGAAGGGAGAAATAAACAAACTGGAAGAAAAAAAATGAAAGACATTATAAATGATTTGGGAGAGCAAATTTGGTTTGGAGGGGTAAAGAAGAAATATTGGACGCAAAGGGTTGGAGAGAAAATTTACGAAGAACTGTGGTTAAAGCTTGTGGAGCTCAATAGAGGATTAGCAGAGGTTCGGGCTGGTTTCATGGGGGTTCAGTCAGTACTAGCGGGGGAAGAGAGAGAGAGAGAGAGTGGCTCAGGAATGCAGGGAAAAATATAGGGACATTTGGAGATGGTAATGGCCTGGGATGCACATTGTGCCAGTGTGGATGTCGTTCTACTTCAGAGAGAAGTTCTTCCTCCATTCCAACTGGTTCATCTGACCACATGCTTGCCAAGGTAGACATATCTCTGGCTATTATTAGAGAACCACCTCAGCACCATCGAGTCTGGCATTTCACTCAGGCCTACTGGCAGGGTCTCCGAGCAGCCATCAAACTTCCAGACTGGTCTCCCATCTCTACTTTCTCCATCATCAACTCATCCTGGGAATTCTTTCAAAGAAACTTGCTCTCTCACATGCACAGATTTATCCCATCTCATCTTCAGTTGTCCTACCCTTCCTCCCTCCCATGGTACACTGAGGCTTGTGACGAGGCAGTTGTCCTGAAACAACTTGCCTTCGCCTCATGGAAGGCTAATCCAACTGAAGGCAATCTCAGTAACTTCCACCAAGCTCGGAACAAGTGTGTATATACCCTCAGGAGAGCCAGAAAACAACATCTTTCTAATCTCAAGTCTGAACTCTCAAACCAGCCTCTCCTCCAAATCCTGGTGGCATCTAGTTAAGTCTGTTCTGATGTATGGTCCCCCTAGATCCCCTCCCTTACCTCAAATGGCTGCACAGCTGACACTGCACATGTGAAGGCTGAATGTCTAAACGTCATGTTTGCTTCTAAATATTGTGTTCAAAACCAATCACTTTCTGTACCCACCTTACCCAGTCGCACCTCGCTGTTCCTAGACTATGTGTCCTTTTCTCCTGACAAGGTGGAGAGCTTGCTGTCAAACCACGACTCAGATTCTGCATTCAGTCCAGATGGCATCAGCCCACGTGTCCAAAAACCTGCTCTGCTGCTCTTGTTCACCCTCTTCATTCTATTCACCCTCTCATTTGCTCAAGGTCATCTGCCATCTACTTGAAAATCTGCAAACATCACTGCCCTGCACAAAAAGGTGCAAAAACAGATCCCTGTAACTACAGACCAATCAGAATTCTCCCAATCATCAGCAAGGTTATGGAATCCATCATCACTTCCGACATTAAATCTTTCCACTTCTCCAATGGCTTGATTTCCGATCATCAATTTGAATTCAGACCAGGTCACTCTACCCTAGATATGTTGCTTCTGCTCTCCCAACAATGGATGGAGGTCCTCAATGCCAGACATGAAATCAGACCAATCTCCTGAAACATATCGTGTGTTTGTGACACGTTCTGGCATCCTGCCCTGCTCAACAAACTCTTCTGATGCTATTCAAGGCCATCTCTATTCACAGCTCGCAGACTTCCTCTCCTGTCGCAGCCAACGTGTGGCCTTTAATGGAGTTCTCTCATCCCCTCTTTCTGTTCAGACCGGAGTTCTTCAAGGCAGTGTTCTGGGCCGTGTGTTTTTTTCTGGTTTTCAGCAATGATCTCTCTGACTCTGGAAAATCCTCTTTATCCCTTTGCAGATGACTCCATCCTCTGCCGTTCCATCTGTCATCCCTCAGATCAGCAAGCAGCAGCTTCTTCACTCTCTGCATATCCGGAAAAATCACAAGCTGGTCCAACACGTGGAAGATGTCTTTCAATCCAGACAAATCTCACACTCTCACGATGTCTCTCTGACAGGACCATCTGGAACCCCCCCCATCTATTTTCTCAACAATCCTCTTGAAGAAGTCGTTTCATTCAAGCTTCTGGGTCTCACTATCTGCCATGATCTTTCCTGGGAAATCCACATTTCCAAGCTGGCATCCTCCATCATGCAAAGTCCATCCTTGGCACACCTGAGCTCCTGACCACATACAAGGCTTTCATCCTTAGCCTGTTGGTGTACTGCTCTGCACTGGTGCTCCCGCCCCTCACCTTTCTCGGCTTCATGCTATGGAAACCAAGTCATTTATGATAATTGGTATCTCCAGCAAATGAGGCTGTGTCTTTTGGGTCTCTCACTTTCTCACCACAGGCAGGTCGGTGGTCTTTCTGTCTCTGCTGTCTCCTCTCCGGTTTGCCCCCCCCTCTGCTCTGTCTGAGATATCCCCCGTCTGTCCCCCACCATATTTCCGCAGGCTGGTCCAGGTCCGCCAGCAACGCCCTTCTGGTAAAACTACCAAAATCAAGAATAACTGCTAACTTTTACTTTCTTTCTTGTCTTTTCCTGCCTTTGGAACAAACATCCACACTCTCTTCAATCCCACTCTTCCCTCCAGGTCTTCAAAACAGCTGTTCACCACCATCAAACCACAATTTTTTCTACCCCCATTAATCCACCGCAAACCCACCTCCTTCAAATTCTCTGCTTTCTTTCCTGAAAGACCCTGTCGTGTAAGGACCTGAAAGTCCCTGTGTACCCTGCCCCATCCCTCTCCCACAGATCTCTTCATGTCTCTGTTCCCCATTGTTTTATTCTTCCCTCTCCCATCCCTCGACTCACTTCCTTAACCGTCATTGCTTTCGTGCTTTGACATTTCATGCATAACTGCCATTTTGTGCGCAATTTCTTTCCTGCACTCTCAACGCTCCAAATTTCCAAACTGCATCAATTTATGGGCTGTATCTCGGAGTCTGCTGGGACTTTCCGAATGAAATTTGCATCAATAATGTGAATAGAAAGTAGGCAGAGGGGACCCTTATATTTTTGACCTTTGACCTAATTTGAAGGCTGTTACCTAATTTTAGACATTTTAAACATTTTTAACGATAACTCGACTGAAGTTTGTCCAATTGGAACAAAATTAGAAATTACCCTCGAGTCGAGATAGCTTAGGGCAAGGTGCATTTGCACTTATTTCACATCATACCCCTCCTGGTTAAAGGTGAAGATGTTACACCCCAAGACTACTAAATCACCACTTCGGATTTTCTCCTTTTTCTTCAGCCAATGTCCGTGGACTTTCCAAATGAAATTTTGCTTCAATAATGGGAAAACATATTAGTCAGGGGTTACCCATTGCTTTTGACCTTTGACCTAATTAATAATTTTAACATTTTAAACCATAACGCTACTGTAGTTTGTCCAATCAGAACGAAATTGCACTCACGAAATAGCTTAGGGCAAGGCTCGTTTATGGTGAATTTACATCATACCCCTCCGGGTTAAAGGTTAAGATCAAATGGTGGTCTGAAAAAAAATCGCATTTCTTTGTCCGTTAAATTTGGCCAACGCAAAATCTCAAGGATCGCTGAGTCTTCCAAGATGTTCTTGCATCATAAAAGACAACCTGCACTGAAGTTGTGCACCTGATATTTTTTTTTTCGGATTGTGACCTGAAAAACAAAAAACATCTTTTTGATCATAACTTGAATAATTTTCTTCTGATTTCATGATGTTGAGTTTTATGAATAGATTATAGATGGGGACATCCATCCATCCATGAGGACCGTACTCTGTGCAGAGCATCAATGCTACCAAAGCAGTCTCCTGGGCTATTGGGCACAATCCTGGATGAGTTGCCACTCTGACACAGGAAACTTGAATGGTTCAATCATCCCAGCAAGCTGGCACTCATTTTGCCAACCTCAGAAGGATGACAAGCTGAGTCAACTCCACCTGGTATTAATTCAACAGCCAAGTAGGATTTGAACTCAGGACTGTCGGATCCAAAGCCCACCACCCTAACCATTAAGCCACCACCAGGCTTGATGGGGACACATTTTCTTTACTTACACTATGTTGAAGGTCAAGATCATATGGTGGTCTGAAAAAAAATTATGGCAATCGTTGGATGGTGGATCAAGGGAAAGTCGCGGGTGATCACCAAGGGTAAGTCTTTCCTGGTCGGGAGAGTCTTACCCCTGGCGATCACTTTGTGATCACAGATATCTAGTTTTTAAAGCGATTGTTCATCATTGAGAAATGATGCCAAAAACGATGTGTTGCATAAGATCTCTAAAACTTATAGATGGATTCGGAAGAAATTTGGTGGATGCATTGGTTATGTGAGAGTAAAAAGAGGTAAAAAAAAAAAAGTGAAAAGAGTAGTTAAAGGAGAGAACATGGTCAGCAAGAGTAGAAGAGAACATGGGTGGATATGGAAGGAATGCATGAGGTGATGAGGGGCAGCACTATTTAAGGACTAGACGGAGGGGTGTGATACAACAAACACATTGAGTCAATTGCCCGAATTAGAGAATAGAGGGATGGAGTTCAGCATTCAGTCTAGAATTGGGAAGGGTAACCAGACGTGGGATTCTGAGAGAATGTATGCAATCTGGGCAGACTGCAAGAGGATGGAGGCCTGATAGGGGATGGGGGTCCGGGGTGGGGGGATGGGGGGGGGAGTGAGACCAAAAGTGAGTTGATAGCAAAATGATAGGCCATCAATATTCCTGCAGTGGATGAGAAGCAGACCTTGGGACATGGCCTCCTGTCGATTTTTTTCCACTAACATATACAGCCTCACATTTGATCACCCTCAGTAGAGCAAGATGGGCAGCAGCTGCACCAACCTGGAGTGGGGACACATACTCCTTACTGATTCTGATGGAGGCTTTATTCACTTTAATGCATTCATAACTGCACATAATGGACTTAGCTCTGCAAAGGATACCAAGATATTGGGCACTGTTGTGTCAGATTGCCTTGCAAATCAGTTTGGTAATGTCGTCCACCGAAGACAGGTTGTGACAGCTTGTGAGGCTTAGGAGCTCCAGGAACATATGGTGGATATAGCTATCCATGTGCAGTTATATCCATTTTATCAATTGCATGGTTCATGCCAAGCACAGTTTAATTGTGCTAGGCATGAACTGTGCAATTCCTACAATATTAATAAAAAGTATGACAAATGAAACTTAGAGTATAGTTTCTTTTTTATCCCATGCACGCAAATCGAAAAGCAGGGTTAAGCAATTGGTTCACCTCTGTCGTCTGTCTGTCTACAAACATCATTTTATGATGGAGAAACAACTTGATTTCAATTGAATGTTATTTTTGAATATTAATCGGAAAACGAACAAGTAGTTTAGCAGTACTATGGTTCTGAATTTATCACGATCGTGTATGCGCAGAGGAGTAGGATAAAAAAAAAAAAATTAAATTCTGTTTGCCTGTCTGGCAATCAAATAAAGTTGAAAATCATTCCAAACAGGGAACTTACTGGTTTTTAAGGACGTCATAAAGGACACAAACAACTCATGTAACGCTAAATAACGTGGTGTATAAGACGCTACATCAATGGCGCTAAACTTCCAAAATAATTATTCTTTAACCCTTAAAATCTTTATTTTATTTCAATTGAATTACTCTATATACATAAAGCACTGTAAACCACAAATCGCCTTTTTGGCACTTTCAAAAACTTTCCTTTTAGCAGCACTTGGAGAAAATATTACGGCATTTTCCGTCATCTCGACCAATCAAATTTGCCTCTCGTAGACCCTGTCCATGTCCTTGTTTCTTAAGACAGCGTGGGGTAAGGTATTCTGTTAACTCTCTAGTTAAGACAGTATTTGACATAAGACAGTGTTAAAACATTGGTCCATTAATCGTCCAACATTGGTCAGACTTTATGCCCACACTTATCCCAATTTATTGGTGTACGTTCAAATGACTTAACGCCATCATATTCATTTTATCACTATCGGTAAAAAGGGAATCACAGGATGAACGTCTTGTTCATTGTTTTCAGTTGTCACGATAAAAGTACAATGATGTCTAGTAATGTCTTCATCATCCATGTGATGGCCACAAGCCTTTAATAACTGTGAAAAGGTTCAATTGTCAAGTGAGAACAGACTGGAAGTCATTCTAAAAAGTATGATTGTTTTTTTTTTATGACCCTGCCACACCTGTATTATATCACGAGTGAATTAATACAGAACCAGAACATTAAATTGAACCTCCAAGGCTGCAAGTGGACAAAAACATTTTTTCCTACTAATTACATTTACTTACATAGTCGTATCATAATATGTGTAAAAGTCTGGCAGGATGACTTCGAGGTATGCACATTTGCTTCTGTGCTGTCTATCTCAGGTTAGCTATACCCAGCTGTTCGAATCTCGGCCCAGCTGTAAACTGTCATCCTGGTGTTTCACAGGCAAGGTGATTAATCGATGTGTGTGTGTGTTGTCCTTGGGATGGACGTTAAACCGGGTGTCCCATCTGCCGGCATTAGTTGGTGGACGTCAAAGACCCCACGGTGTCCTTCATGAAGCATCGGCAAGCTATTGCCATTACCCTGTCCAAGTTCCAAATTGCTGCCCTCAGTAAGGCAAGGAAGGCAATCGCAAACCACCCAGCATATAACCCTAGCCAAAAAACTGCTTCGGCAACACCGACGCTCAGTAACAGAGAATGGTATATCAGAATCAGAGAAATATGTTCAAAAATAAAACTAGAACGCCACTCGGTGGAGCACATTCCTCCGCCAGGCTGAACATTTGAGGTTTTGTATCCCACTGATGGGCCAGATCTGGATCAGGACATGAACCAAAATCTAATCGGCTTGTTCTTGTCACCAAACAAACTCGTCCACCTAGTTTTGTCATAACTAGTCCCCAACGTTTTGAAATATCTTGCCACATATAGTTTTTGGCCCCATCTCTCAAAGGTGAAAAATCACTTTTAAAAACTAAAAACTTCTTGTATCTGGATCCGGATCTTCACCAAAATCGAATCTATTAGTTCTTGTCATGCATCCAAACTGCCCACCAAGTTTCATCCAAAATCCGTCCGCAACCTTTTGAGATATTGTGCTCTATAGTATATTATTTGTGGCCCTCTTTCTCAATAGTGATGAATCACTTAAAAATTCTAGTATCCGGATTCTGATCTTCACCAAAATCGAATACATTCGTCCTTGTCTTACATACATCCAACCTGTCCACCAAATTTCGTCTGAATCCATCGGTAACTTTTTGAGACATCATGCTCACAGACAAACAAACATATCGGTAACCTGTTATACTGTCACAGACAAATTAGCCATTTCAGTGTACGGTATAACAAAAAAAGACTGAAGAAGAAAGACCTCAATTTTTTTGTATACATAGTCGAGGCTTGTGGAAGAGATCAGGAACAGATACAGTGAACAGTTCAGGATGTAACAGACAAAAACAGGATGCAAAACAAGCATGCATGGGGGGGGGGGGACACAGTCATTACAGAAGATGCATGTGGTGGACAATTAGATGGTTATACAGAAGGAAACTCCAATGGGAGAAAACTAGAAAATTGGGAGGAGGGATTTGAGTGGGGCTAACAAGGGTAGAAAAGATCATGGTTCTTGGATTGGAGACAACCTGAAATGGTGCTGAACAGTTGTCTTGAAGACCTGGAGGGAAGAATGATATTTCAGAGGATGTGGGAGTTGATTCCACAAGTTGGAAAAAAGAGGAATAAATGAGTGGAGATCACTGTATGGAGACCATTCACAACAATCAAACAGATAATCAAATATTGCATTGGCGTCGTCAGAAGGAACCCCATTAAGTGAACAGCAAATACGGTGTCATCAGGAGGAACCTGGATATGATTCTGGTTTCAGCCGCTACTCCTCTACCCTCAAACCCATTCAGGGGCAGCCAAATGAGCCTTACAGAAAACTTTCTGCAAGAATTCACTTCTTACACAGATAGAAAATAAATAGAGAAATAATGGGTAAAAGAGATAAAATAAAAGAAAAATCAAGAATTAGAATTAATAAAGACAAATGTTAAAAAGTAGAAAGAAGCATGAAAGGCACAAAGAACGAAGATGTTGCGAAGTACCCGGATATATATATATATATATATATATATATATATATATATATATATATATATATATATATATATATATATATATATATATATATATATATATATATATATATATATATATATATATATTTCAGCATTTACTCGCCAGGCTCAAATGCAACAACAGGTGCACGTTACCAGAAGTCCGCTTACCAGAGGTCCGTAAAGGATTTTACTCCGGCCAACCCCTCTCCCCACTCCTGTGCCCACCTCCTTCCAAATTTCCAGTTTTCCCTCCTGAGAGTTTGCTTCTGTACCCATCCTGTCCACCCTGTGGATCCTCCCCTACCCTGTTTTCCTCCCTACTTCCATTATTTGTCCAAGTCTCCCTCTATTTTGTCCTTCAATCCTGATGTTTGTGTCTCCCCCACCCCCTTTCTTATGCTCCTTTTGTTCTGTTGCATCTTGATCCATCCAGTGTTCTAGCTCTTCCATGATCCTTGACTGTATACAAAAAGGAAGATATTTGAAGGTTGCGTTGAGTCTTGTATATGACCTGAACCGTTTTTATCCAGGGAAAGGACGGACAGTGAAAAACGTTAATCGTGAAACACGCACTGAGAGTAAAAAGTAATCATAAAGGTCAAATCCCTCCAGCAATGTCAAATATAAAGTGAAGTAAATTCTAACAAGGCTCCATGTAGTTATGATGATTCCAGAAAAGGTGGGTTAAAACAAGCCCTGCTATTGACGAAATCTTGAATTTAATCATTTAACACAATCCACTCTTGGTTTCATCATCTATAATATTGTGTGTGTGTGTGTGTGTGTGTGTGTGTGTGTGTGTGTGTGTGTGTGTGTGTGTGTGTGTGTGTGTGTGTGTGTATGTGCCTCCTCCATAACTCCAAAACCATGAAACAAAACCATGAAGGATCATTGGTATCTCCCACATTGAGGCTGAGTCTTTGGGTCTCTCACTCTCTCACCACAGGCAGGTCAGTGGTCTTTCTGTCTGAGATGTCTGTCCCCCCCCCCATATTTCTGCAGGGCGCTCAATATTCGCCAGCAACCCCCTTTTGGTAAAACTACCAAAATCAAGGATCACTGCTTACCTTCTCTCTTTCATGCCTCTTTTTTTCCTACCTTTGGAATAAACTCCCACACTCTTTTCAATCCCACTCTTCCCTCCAGGTCTTCAAAACAGCTGTTCACCATCATCTCTTATCTTCCCCATCCTAAACCACGATCTTTTCTATCCCCGTTAATCCACACCAAACCCACCTCCTGCAAATTTTATGCTTTCCTTCCTCAAAGTCCCTGTCGCGTAAGGCCCTGAAAGTCCCTGTCGTGTCCATCTTGTTTACCCTGTGTACCCTGCCCCATCCTTCTCCCTTCCACAGATCTCCTCTTGTCTCTGTTCCACACTGTTTTTTTCCTTCCCTCGACTGCCCCTCTTTGCTCCTGCTCCCCTTGTTGCGCGTTTCTTTGTGTTAGCTCTCATACAAGCCCCGACAGTGTATACAAAAAATAAAAAATGCTTTTTGTTGAACCCATGTTTTGTATGCAAGTTACACAAGGCAAGGGAGAATAAAATTGGGAAAATAAAATTGGGAAAAGAACATGATAACAAGAGTAGAAAGAATAAGATGAGAAGGAATGAGAAAGAGGCAATGGCAAAAAGCAAAGAAAAGCAAAGACAAGTTAAAAGTGACAGTCACATAGGAGGAAAATTAGGAAACAATCACTGGCCATAATTATGATCCACCAATCATAAGAATAAGCAAAAGGAAAAAGAAGTATTCGAAGATCTGTCTTAAATCACGTACAAAGCAAAACTTGGGTTTTCTCCAACTTCATGACCTCAAATTAGATGTTCACCTGCAAACCGGTTCATCAAGATTGGGGTTAAAAAGACGGTTTATCTTGAGGATGACAACCCTATCCCACCCATTGTACCAATGAAAAAGATGTTGTCAGGATGATAATAATTCATCATTCAATGTTGGATCAAAGACACGAGGTACAGCGCCTGATTATCCCTCCCTTCAAAAACCCAAATCACAGGTGTACGTTTGAAACTATAGCTCTTGAGTTTCACTGAAAAGGTTAAATGATGAAGAAATTTTGTCTGGTTGTAATTTGGTCACCCTCTCCTATGCAGATATCGCCATTCATTTCCATTACCATTTAAGTCATCCCCGAGAGATTATGTGAATCATAAATAGAAAGGGGAAAGGGCAACTTGTAAATTCCCTCATTTCATCATGGCAAGAGATCAGAATTTTGCTCGAAATTATACGAGGAGACTGAATGCCCTGTCTGGCTGAGAAGATTTAATGCACTTGTTCTAAGGCCTATTACGGTAGTGCTCTACTGGCTTAGTGAGATGCTCCGCGAGTTCTGACTGAAGCTCCTATTTATTTGGCATCCATTATATTTTATCATAGAACGTGTACGGTGTGATACGTTTATGTTACTCCTTTGGTGCACTAATGATGTGCAGAACATTCTGTCTCACTGCTTTCCCACCCGAGTGTTATACCACGGTAGGAAGTTTATCATTGAAGCTGGCTGGACATGTCCTTTATTACCCCGCGCACGCGAAGTGATAAGTGGGGTTAAGCAATTGGTCCACTTCCATCTGTCGGTCCATCTATCTGTGTGTCTACGAACATCAGTTTATGATTGAAGAACCACTAGATTTCAATTAAATGATATATTTTGAACATGAATAGGACCATGAATTGGAAAGCAAAAGTGTAATTTAGTAGTACTTTAGCTCTGAATTTGTACCAAATCGCACATGTGCAGGGAGGAGCGAGATAAGTTTTTTTTAACTATGTCTGTCTGCCTGTCTGCAGAGAAAAATAATTGAAAATCATTCCAAGCAGGAAACTTACTGTTTTTAAAGATGTCATAAAGAACACAAACAACAGGCATGAAGAACTAATATAATGTATTCGATAAGGTGTTGTATAAGATACTGCATCAATGGTGGTAAACTTCTGAATGTTTGTTTTTTTTCTAAACCTTTAAAATATCTCTTTTATTTAAGTTGAATTATATACTTTAACACTGTAGAACACAAATCACCTTTTTTGCACTTTCAAAACCCTTCTTTTGGCAGTCCTTGGACATGTTAAATAACGTGGTGGATAAGACTGCATCAACGGTGTTAAACTTCTGGAATGTTCTTTTTTTATACAGCAGACCCTCCCCATTTGCAGGGGTTATGTTCTTGAAAACCCAGATTGGGCAAAACCGCGATGCATAAAGTTAAAACTTTTGTTGGAAAAATAGGGTTAGGGGAACCAACTCTAAAATGCATCGACTTTTTTTTTGACCTAAACCAGTGTTGTACTTACTGTCCAGTAAAAATGGAAAACACTTAAAATTGTACTTTTTTGAGAATGATGATGATGGGCATTGGAGGTGATTGAGATGTATTGACGTCCCTGGCTTAGGGTCGTCAGGGTCATCAGACTTTGTGAAGAAGGATCTTTGTCTACTTTGCCGTGTTACCTCTGCCACCGAAGGTGAAGGACGTTATGTTTTCACCCCTTTCTATCTGTTTGTCTGCTTGTCTGTTTATCTGTGTGCCGGATATCTCAAAAAGTTGTGGTTTGATCCAGATGAAATTTTGTGGACAGATTGGGTGTGTGCAAGGACGAACTGATTAGATTTTGGTGAAGATCTGGATCTGGATCCGACTCGAATTTTTTAGAATTTTTTAATAATAATAACGAGAATTTTTTTTAGTGATTCTTCACCATTGAGAGATAGGGCCAAAAATGATAAATAGCATGATATCTCAAAAAGTTGTGGACGGATTCAGATGAAACTTGGTGGACATCTTGTGTTTGTGACAAGGAAGAATTGATTCAATTTTCCTGAAGATCTGAATCCAAATCCAGATCTGATAATTTTTAAAGTGATTCTTCATCATTGAGAGATAGGGCCAAAATGATATAAAGCATGATATTTCATAAATGTATTGAACCCAATATGTTCTTGTGGATCAGGCATTATGTGGCAGAGGTATGCGCTCCACCGAGTGCCCTTCTTGTTCTGTATGCTCTTATAGACCTCTGTATCTATAAGATGCCATGACAGTGTCCATCTCAAACTTGAATTTCAAAGCACCTCTCCATGAAGACTGGTGAAAACCTTTCAAGATATGTTCCTCATTCTGCTTTATCCTTAGTGTTCTCTTTCACACTTCTCAAATTTATCTTATTTCCCCCTTCTCGGTTCAAAACAAACAAACAAATATTTTCTCTCGAAAAAAATAATGAACTCATGCTGCCTCATATCCTTCCTTGGTTCATTCTTTATTTCTTCCTTTCGCATTACTCCCCAGTTGAACCAACATTCTTCATCATTAATTTGATTTGCTTCTGAATTTAAAAGCTTTTAATAACATTCTGTAATGTTTCATTTGCCTTATTTCAAAAAAGCCCCACATGTTCTTCTTCATCGCAACTATTTAAAATGTAATTAAAAGACTAGTGAAACCTAAATCATGCAATGTCAAACGATAACAAACTAAACTTGAAGGGCACTCATTAGAGCACATACATCTGCCAAATAATGCCTGATCCACGAGAACATATTAGGCCCAATACATTTTTGAAATATCATATTATACAGTACTATATCGTTTTTGGCCCAATCTCCCAATGGTGAAGGATCACTTAAAAAAATTCTCGTAGTCGGATCTGGATCCAGATCCAGATCCTCACCTAAATCGAATCGTTTCATCCTTGTCACACACCAAACATCTCCACAAAATTTCATCCAGATCCGTGCACAACTCTTTGAGATATCCTGTACACAGACAAACAAACAAACAAACAAGCAGGTAGGTGGACATGGGTAGTCGGCCGTTGCTAGGCAATGGAGGGGTCCATAGCAACGGTTCTTTCTCATACATAACTAGGACAAGCTGGTAGGCGACATAGCTGCTCGCTCTAGATGGAAAGCTGGCTGACGCGACTAGCCGATATTCATGTACATGCTATCAATAAATTTAGCACAATAAATATGATTATCACAGCCCTCTTAGTTTGGGCTCAGAAACCCTCCTTGTGAAATTTCAGGCATGTTTCCAAAGAGACTCTAACAAATGGCAGCCCTGGTAATTCCATTTATCTATTCGCTAAAGATTTTATTTTTTTTATATGATGCTGTAAGACATTCTCCTTGCCACAAAAAAACAGGTCCCTCGGAGGTCCAGTTTCGGAGGTATTGATTTTTTTGTACAGTCCACAATAAGTGTACGATGTCCAATAAAGTATTTTAGCTGTTGCTAAGCAACGGAGGAGTGCATAGCAACCATTCATTTTTGTGTACATGTGAGCCACATTGTACACATTTCACCCAAGTTTCATCAAAATCAGATTCTTTCGCTTGGAGATATTTGCAATTAACCATTTCTGAAATGTTCGACATGTACTCACCCAAAACCTATCTCCTCCTACAAATATTTTTTGTTAGGGCTGAAAGTTGGCATGAAGGGAGCTAGATAGATTGCGCACAGATCTCTAAGCTTCGGCTTTTCGATTTTTTGACCACTTTAAAGGGCCGTTGCTAGGGCCCGGGGTCCCATATTCAAAAGCACACGATTCCCAGAAATATTGTTCCTACCTACCAAATTTCATTGGAATCGGTTGAGTGGTTTAGCCCCTAGGCTTGACCAAAGTTTCATGGACAGACAGACAGATGGAAATGTCCAGAATAAGGGTGCTCTAAGAGCAGCCAACAGACAGACAGACAAACATATCGACGGAAATACTGATGATTAATAAGGGTATAAAAAAAAAAATCTCGAATTTTTTTTTTTCGACTTGATCGACTACCCAACAGACAGACAGACAGACAGACAGAAAGAAAGGGGTGAAAACATAACCTTCTTCACGTTCAGTGGCTGAGGTAATAACGCCAAATCAAACTAAATCACACGGTATCACATGATAACAGTCTGTGTGGCATATCGAAAGAGCAACTGAGGCTGCGATGGATGGCAAGGTGCTCTATGAAATCTCTCGTTACCTTCACCAGAAGAAAGGGTATTAGACAGGTCAATATTCCGTCATACCCTCAACAAACTCTCACAAAAGGTTTTTCAGTGTATTTCTTCCCTACTGGGTGTTTTAAATGACAGAAAAAAAGTCTACCAAAATCTGACCACCTGAAGTGGGAACTGGGTCAGTTCCAAGATGGACGCCGCTGACCCTGAAAATCAGGAAGGTGGCTGTAACTTCCTTATTATTAGGTATAGAATAATAATTTTGGTATCTAACCGAGGGTTTTAAGGGTGTAGCAATTCATTGGTGCCAATGGATTTATAACTTGATCCATCGAATCCATAAATCCAAAATGGCGGCTAAATCATGAATGAAGGTACCTACCAATAACTCCCACAATATTTCACCTGTAAAATCAGTTTTAGGGCCAAATAATGCAAATATCCGTTTTTTAGCGTAAATTGTATTGACATATTTCAGATTAATGTATTTCAGCGAGTACACTGAAGAATTCAGTGAAAAAATCTCAAACATACTAAATGCAATGGTAAAAAAACAGAAACTGTCACTCTTTCACCATCTCGCTTTAGTCCTCAAAACGGTCCTCTAGTTCCTCTGAAAGCTCGTTGTGCAAATTGTCACAGGACGTAGGTTGGCATGATCCACATGCAGAAGTACATGGAAGCCCATATATTTTGCAACTGCATTTGGGGGGGGGGGGTATTTCAACCAGTTGCGCAATTGCAATGTGCCATTTTCAGTAGCGTGTCAGGTGCAGCATTCATATCCGACATGATGGGTCTAAGTTGATTGGCTTCAAGTCTCCAACCCCAGTTCAAAGGATTAATATCACTGTCCATCCCCATCCATGTCATGGTCTGAAAGTACAGCCTGAGACAATGAAATTTGGTGGAAGACTCAGTTGGGGGAAGATGTTCGGGCATAACAAATGATTTTGCAGAGACGACTTTCTTAGTGAGTATATCACAACGCGATGCTTCCAGAGAACATGTACTTTTCCCACCAAACATAACAGCCATCGCTTGGCTGCCGAGGTTTTATATGTCAGTGCGGTTCTTGCTTGGTAAAGTGAATGCATTTGCAGAGGACAGGAGGACTGGATCACCTTTCACGAGTTTTTGGAATACTGATTCCTTTCCAACACCATAAACACAGGATGTTGAATCACATGCTGTGAAAGTATGAAAAAAAACAACAATTGTGTACACAACTCACTGCCAGGAACACACTTTATGCAATTGATGTTGTACACTTTTGGAATGCCTCTTGACTGACTGTCCGATCTAAAATACAGTGGTTTGCCATCTGCTGTGGCGTAATGGAGAAGAAGAATTAACAAGTCAGTGTCCTCTCCAATCAGCATGGTGGAATGTGCATATGCAATGTTTACAGCGGTTTTAGCGATGTCCACATCAGCATCCCCTTCTGCTTGAATGATCTACAGCCCACCCTCATCAGTTCTTCACTTATTCAGCTGATTAGTTGTTACTTATTTCTTCCCCTTAAAAGGAATTCTTCCTGCTTTCCTTCAAAGTCAGTTTCACAGGTGAAGTTCACAACTGGATAATTGATGGTTTTTTACCCGTCTCTTTTGTGCATTATCCTTTATCGAGGGACCTGCCCCATACCCGTCAAACAGGGCAGTTGCTGCCCCCATAGTGCTTCTTGTAAAGTCAGCATATGCCTTGGCTATTTTACCATGCGTACGTCCCCCTCCTTCACTTCAGCATGCATAGAAAGGAGCCTCCATCAAGCACATATCTTTCAGTCTTCGGGATAGCATCTGATGTCACTTCACTTGATGGTATCTTGCTGCAATGGTCATCGATGGCTTGGGCTAGTTGAGGCTTGTCGGCCTTTCTCAAGATTTTTTTTGTCCTCAAAAAGGGGTGACGGGTATAGGACTCGGCTCATATCTCATCACCTCCTCTAGAGACAGATGTCCTGTCCCAGACACTACAATGAATCGCTGGAACAGTCGGTCAGGATCATTGATTCTGTCATGAGCTACCTTGACAGCAGATGAATTTCCCATGGTCTTGGCTTTGTTTTTCCTCTTGAAACGGAAGGAAATTACAGGCTGTCCAATCATTCTGTCAATGACGTTCCTTCCAATGGATTCGTATTCATGCACATTGATGTCTTCTTTCGCTTCCATACAATTGATGATATTTCTCACTGAAGGGTCAGAGGAGAAAGGTGAACATTTAATCAGCTTTGTGTTTATCTTCAAAATGTCTGATACATCTCTTTCAATTGTGGCATCAGTTGAATCTTTGTATTGTTCACTTGTGGTGTATGTGAGATCATTGAACTCCTGTATGGCAGTGTTGAACTCAGACATTGTTGCAGAAATAAAAACATTCAATCTTCAAGAAAATAACGCTGAAAAGTCAAAATACATAATATTTAATAATGAAAACAATTAAGCAAAAACCACTGTTTTATATCAAATCATTGGGAGTGTTGGACGCTATATTGGCCACCATCTTGGATTTACAGATTCGATGTACCAAGTCATAAATCCATTGGCACCAATGAATTCCTTGACCCTTAAAACCCTCGGTCAGATACAAAATATATTGTTCTACACCTAATAATTAGGAAGTTACATCTGTCTTCTTGATTTTCAGGGCCAGTGGTGGCCATCTTGGAATTCACCCAGTTTTAACCTACTTCCAGTGGTCAGGTTTTGGTGGACTTTTTTCTGTTGCTTAAAACACCCAATAGGTAAGAAAAAAAAAACTGAAAAACCTTTTGTTAGAGTTTGTTGGGAGTTACAGAGTTTTTTTTCCGTAAATTGACTCGCCTATATGGCATTTGGGTCTGTTACTTGGCGAAAATAATTTTTCACCAAGTATGTTGGTTTGTAGCATTTGTCTCTGTCCGTCTGTCCGTCTGTCTGTCTGTCTGTCACACAATTTTTGGCTGCAGTTTTCAAGCAATCGTTCTGAATATTTTTTGTGTATGTAAGTGACCGGCCAAGGACAGCAACACATAATTTTGGTGAATATCCAGATGCGAGAGTTATTTAATCAAGTGATTCTTCAACCTTGAGAGATGGGGCTAAGAATGATATTGCTTGGTATCTCAAAAAGTTGTGCATGGATTCGGATGAAATTTGGTGGACTGGTTGGGTGTTTGACAAGGACGAATTGATTCAAATTTGGTGAAGATCCGAATCCAGATCCGGATATGAGAATTTTTAAGTGATTCTTCACCATTGAGAGATTGAGGCCAAAAATTATGTAGCATCACATCTCAAAAAGTTGTGGATGAGTTGGTAGGGTGACAAGAACAAGCCAATTCGATTTTGGTTAAGGTCTGGATTCAGATCCGACCTATCATTTGGGATACAAAATGTAAACTGTTCAGCTTGGCGGAGGTATCCGCTCTTCCGAGTGCCGTTACGTTTTGCCTAGTGTCACTCCGAATGATTTTTTCATTGGTCTGGTTGTTTGCTTGTTTGCCCACACAGAACGTGGGTGTGTATGAATTACATTAGAACCTTTAGACCTTCATGCCTTTCAGACCTCTTTTAATACCCTGTAGACCCCTTTGACCTTCAGACCATTTTTAACCATCTAGAGCCCACAAAATGTTCTGGGTGAACAAAAAAACAAACAAAATTGCATGCGGTCACCGATGACCCCTGGGGCTCCAGAGGGTTAAACATTTCAAGACCCTTTAGACCCCTTCACACAATTCCAACCCTTTAGACCTTAAATTACACGCTTTTGACCCCTTTGACCTTTCAAGGCCCTTTCAACCATTTTGAGTCTTTAGACCCATTTGCACCTTTTCAGACCTTTAGACCTTCAGACCATTTGACCTTTCCACATTTACAACTAGACCACTTGGTCCTTTCATTTAGCACATCCCTCCATTTATTTGCCACAAGAAAATACACCACACAAAACAAGTCCTAGCGAGGGTCGGCAATCTCTCATTGCTCTTTCTTGTTTTTAGTAGTACAAGAAACACCCACTCCCTTCGGGAGCAGCCTAGATGGGATGGTAGGGGGATAGTGTTGTGTAAGTACAGCTCATACATATGTTCGAGGCTGATTGCGTGTTGATTTGGCGTATGTATAATAAAGTAGTTCCATCATGGCTGCTCACTAAACGGGTGTTTCTCAATCATTCCCGGCATTCTGCTACTACGTGTAGCAGTGTCACTCGGCGATTGTTAAATCTGTTCATTTGTAGTCAAGTCCACAGCAAACCGTTATGGAGATAATTCTGAGCCATGGCGAAGTTTAGTCCACTCGGAAACTTTGACTTTTCAAAAGCTGCTGGGTGGCCCTGCTGGAAACAGCGGTTGGATAGATACTCCAAAGCCACAAAGCTGATCTGAGAAACAGGGGAGGTCTAAGTGAGTACGCTTATTTATGCGATGGATCCTGAGGGAGAAGACATCATGAACACCTTTACTTATACTCCTGCTGTTGAAGGGTGACTATTTTGGTAAAAAAGGAGAATGGCTTACAGATGGTGTTGGGAAAATTTGATGCCTATTTCATTCCCAAGCGTAGTGTGATTCATGAAAGGGCTTTTTTTTTTAATGGTCAATGGCACATTAAGCCAACGGGTCTGTCAAAAAATGTGTGAGGTGCCTGCACACTGGTGCTGAGCATTGTGGTTTCCATGATAAAAATGAGGAAATCCGAGATCAATTTGTACTGGGACTTGCTGACAAGAAACTCACTCTGGAATTCCAACTGAAGGTAGATCTCAGTGTGGAAATGGCAATTCAGACGGCAAAAGAAAGATAGCTTTTTTTATAGATCAGATGGGTCTTGAAGAGGACCGATCAGACCACTCGACCACTGTGGAAGAGGTGAGCAGACAAAAGGAAAAAAAATCACCCAAAACGATTCAAGCTTGTCCCAGGACCAAAAGCGATTCACAGCCATCATCTAATTAAATGTACTCACTGCAGAGGTTTTGCACATAAGGACAGTCAGATATGTCTGGCTGCCGAAGCAAAGTGCTATATGTGCATAAAAATGTGGCACTAGAGAAAGTGTTATCACGTAAGGGCAGTCAAGGTCATGACTGGGAATGATGAGGAAGATGCCATATTTCTGGGAGTTGTGTGTGCCGGGTTCTCCAGATCATCCGTGGTCTGTGACGGATGACTTGAACAACTGTTTGATGTGCTTTAAACTAGACACTGGAGCAAATGTGAATACTCTCAACAGAAGCATGTTTGACAAGTTTGCTCCAAAAGCGAAATTGGAACCTGTGAAATTAGCACTTTGAGGTGTCAGTGGGAAAATACAATATGATGGTGTGTTCATGAGAGATATTGTGCACAAGCAGCAATCGTGTGATGTGAAAATCTATGTGGTCAAGAACTGTACCAACAATTTGCTGAGTGGACCAACAGCAAGTGCAATAGGACTGGTTTTGTATGCTGGTAAAGGCCCAGTCAAACCTTGACGTTTTAGTCAGCAATGGCAACGCATTAAAATGTATGTAAAACGCTGGCTTACGTTGAACTTTTGATGTTTTTTTTTTTAAAGATTCGGACGTATTCATAAGGACTTGGTCTTATGCATAACGTATTAGTAACGGACACAGAACGTTTCGTTGTGTTATAGAAAACTTATACCAACGAATGCTGAACCTGTTGTCGGCCTTCACAACCTATGCCCAACAATAGTCTAACTTAGGCATAGCGCGTTGCACGCATCGCCGACGATAACGTGGCGTAGGTTAGGAAAAGGCTGCGGCGCAACGATTCAAATCATAACCGGCGCAGAAATGGAAGTGCCAACATCGCAGTCACACCTTGGCGATCTTGCCAGCGTATGCCGACCTCTGAAAAATGCGTCTAAAACGCTGGTGCACGTCGAATACGGTATGGGTAAGTTTGGTATGCGTGAATAGAACGCTAAAGTACGCTATCATACGTCGTATTAAGTAGAGTACGTCTTGTAATTTTAAACATGTTGAAAATTTTACGACGTACTTGCCGTATGACACATGCTCCGCATGCGATGGGAATAAGTTGTACGCACGATATGCGATAGCCCCACTTGATCCGCCTCCAAGCTTTCCCCCTGCAGGGAATTATAAAGTGTCGTGTTGTGCACAGATCTGGGGGATTATTCGGGAGGACGGTTTGTTGTTGGTTAATTCTCTCTCTGTGGTTCATTGTGGCAAGCTTTGCTGTGCAGTGCTGTGTGAACGGAGCTTGACGGAGGGAACAGAATGGAGTCCACCTGCGAGTGGGCGACACCAGACTGAGTGCCGCCTTAGCTTGTTAAACACTTCCACATACAGACGTGTTTACACTCATGTTCGGCCTATCCTCTCACATATTCTTTTCTTTGTTTTCAAAACCCTCTGACACATCTTTACACCTTCATCTCCACATTTCACTGCCCCTCACCATGTCCCTCATCACACCTCCTCAAACTACACACCATTAGACACATTCAGTTTTCCTCCCCTCTCCCCCCTCCTCAGTGACTGGGAAGCGTTGGTCCGTCGACCACGCAAGGTAACAGAGAGGTCACAAACACCTCGTTCTTTTCTCATCTTTCTTGCTCTCTAATTTTCCTGAGGATGATTTTGATGGCACTTGTCGTATTAGTATAAGATAAGACTGTGTAAGTATGAGATTGGAATAGTGCTGTCCTGTGTCTTTGTTTTGTAAATACTTGCATTTCTTTTGCTGCAACCCACAAATTTTTGCTTTCCTCTGCTGTACCTATTACTGTGCATTAAAATCCCTTGCTTAGTATACACATGCTTTTCCTCGCCCAAGCTTTATACATAAACGTGCTTGTTGTAAATGTACCCAGTTTGTTGCGTCTTTTCCTTCATTAATCCAGCATAGTCTGCACGTAGTGTAGCCGGGAAGTTATTGCTTACTCGGCAGCTCCGCTCGGCTGCACCTGATACGATAAGTTCCACGCAAGTACGCATCAAGGGCACGAGACCCCTCTTGGTGTGACCTTCTACAGGTAAGGTTCCCATGTGAAGTTGTGAAACCCTGCCAGGATTGGTGGTACCAATTGGCACTCGTGGTCGATTGGCGACCCGTCGGTGTGTGGAGTTATCCGTGCTCGGTGGCCTCAGGACCGGGCATTTGCGAGGGACTTGAGTGCTTCCCCTCGTGGCAAACCTCGAAGCCCGGATTCGTATCAGTATAATAAAGTGGTTCTTTTATGGCTCTCACTGAACGGGTGTTTCTCAATAATTCAGCTACTGTTACAGATAGCGGGGCAAAGATATTTTGTGCAGTGGCTCATAATCCCCCCTATCTGCAGCAGGGGTCAGGAAGTTGCCTCCCACACATCGAATGGGGGGGGGGCATATTTTTTTCTATATCTATGACCTGATCTTGAGTACAACTCACATGTATGTAATATTTATTCGTCCCTACTGGTTTCACTTGGCGGCTATAAGTTTGCTGTCTGTCCATTTGTCCCACATGTGGTTTTTCAGGCTTTTTGTTCCATACCATTTAACATATTCATTTGTTTAGTGTCCTTCATTAACTCGTGCGAATTATGTGAGTTCTTATCAACGTCTCAGCAGGATGAATCTAGACCTTGAAGGACATGTGAATTACACGAGTGAATGAGAGGAAACCAAGTTACTGTTCATCAGGTCAGGACCCGTGCCTCCACATATTCCGGTTGGTACCTTCATGTAAGAAAGAGTTCATCACGCTCGCGTCTGAATGATCTGTATATCTCAAGCATACATCGATTTCTACGTAAAGTCAACCTGTAACGTCACTGCGATGATGCTCTGTTTCCTCTGTACGAGTCCGTGCTGGATCCCCAGGTATGAGAGGAGCTTTCGAGTGCGCGTTTTAACTCTGGACACTCAGCAAGTGTAAGTGCACACCATTTTTGGTGAGGTTTCATTTAATGTATAAAACGTCTCGTGATGATGCTGCTCCAAGAAAAGGCAAATATTGAAAGTTTGATGGCGTTCTCTCTGCATCTGTCACTGAGTATTCCAATTTTGCATCCGTATGATGCACACCATTTTTGGTGAGTTTTCATTTAAAAAAAGAACGAGAGGTGCTCCTGCCTCTCACCCGGGCTGGGCTCCTGCCTCTCACCTTTCTCGGCTTCACGCTGTGGAAACCAAGGCATTTAGGATCATTGGTATCTCCCACGATGAGGATGAGTCTTTGGGTCTCTCACTCTCTCACTGCAGGTAGGTCGGTGGTCTTTCTGTCTTCTACCGTTTCCTCTCCAGCCTTGCCTCCCCCCTCTCCAGCCTTTATTCCCATTTTGCAACCCGTCCCTGTGATCTGATCCCCCGGGGTGGACACGTTCATGCGGTCGCAGCACAAACTCAACGGCAGATGGACAGCAGCACAATAAGGCAACGGCACATGATTGAGGGAGGTGCGGGTGCGACATGGAGGGGGAGCGGAGAGTCGTCATCGCAATTGCTTTTACTTCGAGAATCTGCACCATATGCCAACCGTTTATAACTCTGCAGCGCCGTGTTGGATCGAGGGGCGGGCAACATGCCAGTCATGTACCCCATCAATCCTCCAGAACCGGTGCTGACTCGTGCCGACCGACGGTGTCCGTGTTAGCAGCTCGAGTGACGCATAAAGGCAAAGTTAGTGGAGGGAGGGTTGCGCAGTCGTGCCAGGTCGTCCGCAGTGGGATTTCCGTCTCAAGAGAGTGGCCCTGTGAAAAATGCGTAGGGTTGGACCGTGGGCGATGCTTTTGCTTGACTTGCTGGTACCGTGACGCATTGGAATTGAACTTACATCACAGGGATGTATATTTAGTAGGATAACCACCACCGTTGGTGGCTATCGACGGATCAGACCGTCAAAGTCTTTGGTGGACGGTCACGTGGGGATGCGACCTGCCACTCGACCCTTCATGTATTAGGTGACTGATAATTACGCACAGAAGCGCGTCCAGCGCGGTCTAATTACGTTGCTCCACAGCACAGAGTGCCAGCAGATGTGGAAAAGTGCAATGACGTTTTTTACATGGATTTTATTCTCTTTTTTTGGGCTTGGTCACGGCATTTCACTAAATTAATGGGATCGAACCGAAATACATTTTTGGCACAGTGTTGAAAACCCGCTGTGTGGTGCAGAAAGTACAATTAAGAACTTGTCTAAATTCACCAAAGGGCGCCACCGGAGCACACGATATGCTGCTATTTAAAAACATTGGTCTGTCTGCAGGACATGCAGCTTGTCCATGAAGATGGGTCTTCTGTCCGTATGAAAATACTCTCCGTAAGGGAGAGGGAGGGTTGATAGAAAGGGACCTTGCTTCAAACTATCCAAAAGTTTCTCTTTTGTGCACCTGTTTGTGCACGCACCTGTACATTACTGCGGTGATATTGGTGCCGTGTTGTATTGTTGACTTCTCTCAACCAAATAGATGATGTTTTGAAGTACATTATATGTTAGTTTTGATGTGTGAAGGAAGGACCACTGGCTAGATGACACGCACTGAGACATTTTCATGTGCAGTCTGTGGCTGCCGGTTGCATCATTGGTTAGGGACGCAGCTGTGCTGCTGATGCCCCTATTGCCAGTACACTGGTGCTCATTTTGCCGACCTCTGAAGGATGACAGGCTAAGTCAACCCCACCTGGTGTTAATTCAGCGGAGGTCAGGCTCGAACTCAGGACTCTTGGATCCCGAGCCAGCCACCCTAACCGTGAAGCCAACACCAGGCTTACTGGATATATGGAGTTTTGGAATTGAAGGATCGAGAAACTCTCGTTTCAAACCTCCACTGATATCAACATTAATTGGTGATTCTCAGAAACCCACCTCATAATTGCTATACCATAATTATACAAAAATGTAATGTTTCCATTTATAGCTCACCTGGATTTTAGTCCAGTGACCTTAAACGATCGAGCAGTGTCTGTAGGTGAGTCAGTCAGTCAGTGAATCAGTGAGTCTGGAGACACTTCAGTCATTATCGCTTGAACCAAACACACGATTTTGATGAAACTTGGTCATAAGCTTCATATCTGATGCCTAACGAAGGTGTATTGACCACATCAGAGTCTGCGCTCATTGGTGGGATCGGGGGTTATGGGGGGGGGATTTGACCCCCCAAAATAGGTATTTGCTCTCTTCTCTGAAACTCCACACACGATCTCGATGAAACTTGACCACAACCTTCATTATCCTTATTGTTAATAATGTATAATGTGGCTGTGGCTTCTGTTCGATTTTCGTGAAGAGCAAGACGCCGACATTCGTGGGGGATACATTCCTGAAAAACACTGCAAATGTCGAATCTGCGAATATTGGGGCATTGCTTCAATGGGGAAAAGTAGGATAAGTTCCCAGCGGTTCGTGATTCATAAGGAAAAAAATTAAAATTGTATGAATACAAATAAACTCCTCATGTAGAATATTTTGATGATAATTATGACGTAATTGGTCACGTGATTTGGCAGCCATATTGTTAAAAAAAAACCTTCAAAAATCTCTGAAGTGGTTGAACAGATCGAGGTGGAACTTTACACGTATGACCGCCTGTCCATGAGGAACAAAAGGTTCAAACATATGACATAATAGGTCAAATGGTTTGGTAGCCATATTGGATTTACCCGAAAACCTATCAAAAAATACACCACTCAAAAGAACTCCTGACGAGGGTCTGCAATCTCTGATTGCTCTTTTTCTTGTTTTTCTTATTCCGCCGGAAATTTTCAGGTTTTTTTCGCTTTAAAATTCATTTTCTCGGTAACCGTTAGTTCGATCGACACCAAATTTTCACCGTAGTCGTTATCTTTTTTTCTTAGAACACTAAATTGATAATTAGGATGTCATAGGTCACGTGTTACAGGTGCTATCTTTGAAAAACAGAAAAATTTTGGACTTCTGTATCTCCGAAATGGCACAATGGGAAAAATTTAAAGTTGGTACTTGGCAAGAACTCCCCATGTGGAAGAAGTGTGATATTTCATGATGTCATCGTTGAAGTGGTATACCAGTGAAAATTTGACAGGTAGAATGCTGCATCGGAAAAATTTGAAATTTCTTGAGTGTCATCTACGCAATAACTCACGATAGAAAAAAAATATATGAGGCCATAGGTCACGTGGTTCGGCAGCCATATTGTTTTGAAAAAAATCATTTAAAAAATCTTCTCCAGAACGGCTGGACAGATTAAGGCAAAACTCTATGACATGTTCCCCAAGACATGCTTGTACAAGTTTGTTAATTTCTAATTGATAGGTTACATGGTTTGGTGGCCTTATTGAATTTACCCAAGAACCTGTAAACATCTTCTCCAGAATGGCTGGCCAGATCAACGGGAAACTTCGCACACATTCTCCAAGGCAAGAGGATATAAGTTTGTTAATGAGTAATTGATAGGTTACATGGCTTGGCAGCCATGTTGGATTGAAGAAAAATATTCAATGAAGTTATCTCTGGAACAACTTATCCTATCGAAGCGAAACTTTGGAACTATCATCTAACGCAATGGTCACATATATGGTAAAAATCATGATGTCATGATTTGGTGGCCATGATGATGATGATGATTTGAAAATCATGATGATCACATGGTTTGGTGGCCATCTTGGATAGAAAACCCCACCTTCTCCGATTAACACGAAACTTCACAAGCGTGATTTGCTACCCCATTAGAGGCAGAATATAAACTTATGATGACAACGGTAATGTTGTTCGTCAGCCATATTGGATTGAAAATTGAATAAATTTTAAAAATCTTCTTCTCCGAAATGGCTGAATAGATTGAGGTGAAACTTTACAAACATATCCCACAAGAAATGCTTGAACAAATTTATTAATTTCTAATTGATAGGTCACATGCTTTGGTGGCCATATTGAGTTTACCCAAAAATCTTCTCTAGAACTGGGCAGATTGAGGGGAATCTTCACAAACATATTCTGCAAGATGAGTGGATAGAAGTTTGTTAATGAATAATTGATTGGTCACATGGTTTGGCAGCCATATTGGATTGAAGAAAAATATTAAATAATGTTTTCCCTGGAACCCCTTATCCTATCGAAGCAAATCTTTGCAACCATCATCTAACGCCATTGCTGCATTTTGTATAAAAATTATGACATCATACATCACGTGGTTTGGTGGCCATCTTGGATAAAAAAATGCACCTTATCCAATTTAAACGAAACTTTACAATCGTGATCCCCTACCCCGTTAGAGGCAGACTGTAAGTTTTTGAGATGTCATGGGTCATGTGGTTTGTCAGCTATATTGGATTGAAAATTAAAAATTCATAAAGTCTTCTTCTCTGAATCGGCTGAACAGATAGAGGCAAAACTTTACAGGTATGACTACCAATCCATGACAAACAAAACGTTCACTACTCTTTTTGACGTATGTTACATGGGTTTGGCAGCCATATTGCATTGAAGGAAAAATTTAAACAATGTTTCCTCTGGAAGCGCTGCATCAATCAATGTGAAATTGCAAAACTATGATCGAGCCAACATGGGAAATGTATGTTTTAAATTTCAACCCAGACAGCCACAAGGTCTGGCAGCCTGAATTATTTAATAATTTGAATAATTTCTTTTGTATGAGGCTCACTTGGCTGCACCTGCATGCATTTGAGGGTACAGGAGTAGCAATTCAATTTATACCAATGATGGCCTCAGCAAAAAAGGGTCAACTGTGTACATAGTAAAGCCTGCATGTGTTTGAGGGTACAGGAGTGGCAATTCAATTGATACTGATGAGGGCCCCAGGAAAAAAGGGTCAACTGTGTACATAATAAGTAGATGGAACGTAACTTGTTCCTCGGTCCATAACCTGTGAATCCCGCATCGTAGAGAAACGTGTCGGGCCTCATTAGACTCGAAGAAATCCCACTTTACCCTCCGCACTCATGGTGTCCACATTTATTACTTTGAGTTCAGGTAGAATTCAGGTAGAATTTGAGTTACTAACTGCTTACGTAATAAATAGATTGAAAGCGGAGTGTAACTGGGTCCATAACTCATCAATCCCATATAGTAGAGAGATGTATGGGGGGCTTCGTATTACTCAGGGGAGTTCCGTTTTACCCTGTACATTTCTTTGTGTACGGCTTGGTGACATTCCCCGCACATTTATTAGTGGGTGTTCAGGTAATTAAAATGCCAATTCAATTGATACCGATGATGTCCCAAGGAAAAAGGGCTAACTGCAAACGTAATGAATAGATTGAACACTTCGTGTTATCGGTCCATAACTCGTTAGTCCTGTGTTGTATCAAAGCAGGGATTGTGTCAAAGCCGGACGTTTTGGTACCCGGTCATTACTGCCAGCAGTTATAAGATGGCAGTTCTCGTTTATTTTGCTTTCTTACCTCCAGTATAGAACCGCGGTATCGCAATTGAAACTTGAAGAACGCATGCCAAGTGGCTTTATCACACAATGCACGAAACATTTGAAGAAATTTTTTAAACTGAAACTTTTCAGTTTTTATTTGTATTTATCTATGCCGAAGTGACGGGTCCTATAATAGAAGAACAAAAAGGGGAACGTCATGGAAAAATAAAATTTCACATCTTTAGTGATCCAGCCACCGCATGTTTCACCGCAGAACAACACGTGGCCAACAACGCACACGAGTGCCCCTGAACTTTGTTCAAGTCAATCGACATACCGTATTCAGTGATGTTGCGAATATTGTAGAGCGCTTGTCAAGTGGCCTAAGCACTCCAACTAAATGGTTGATAAGAAACAGCCCACTTGGCACGCGATTAGCACCACCGAACCGTCAAATTAAACATACACCTCCCGGACTCCAGAGACGCCCGAAATGTCAAATATGCCCGAATTGGACAAACAAACACTTTTTTAGTAGTCAGAACTGCTTGTACATTCGATTCTGGAGCTTATATTTTGTAATTCTGCTTAGTTTAAGAGCTTCTTGAGGTTATGGCATGTGCGAAAAAGAAATAAATCCACAAACACTGCCGTCTCCGGGCGTTTACAAACATTGCAATGTACCCAGCGATTCGTAGCTATGATGAACAGGCATTCGATAATAAGAGTGAGTTAAGTGAAAAAAAAACTATATCTTTAAGAAATCGTTGCGGCCTGTTCCAAATCAAAGCATGGTTGAGCACGGCAAAAAACATAGCAGCTTCAGACCCCAGCAAGGTTACCCAGGAAACGCCTTAAGACCCCAGAGAATGAGGTGGCCAAGGAAGCGCATGATAAAGGATATCATTAAATAAGGCCGTTAATTATCTTCAAAAGATATTATAATGAAACGAAACATCAAATTTTCAGTCTTTCACTTCCTTGGAGTTTTCTTAGTGTACATGCAAAGCTTCAAGCTGCTAGGTTTCAAGGTTATTGAGTTATGGAGGAGACACACTGACAGGCTGACACTTATTAGTAAAGACGAGACGACCCGTGAACCGGTTGGGTTCCCATTGTGACAGCGGTTGATGATGAAAAAATCATTTCAAGAAAAACAAAAGATAGCTCCAGCGACCGATACTGCTGAGGTTTTTGCATTGATTAAATTCTCCCGAAGAGTACTTTAACTGAATCGGGAATTGATTTTTTAATAATTTTTTTCTCGTTGTCCAATTTGAACGAAACTTGATACTGCACACCGCAGGAGAATGGTGAGTAAGGTGGCCCTAAAATTTTTGTGATATCGTGTACCGTTTTGGCTGTATTTCGGGAACATACATACATACATACAATATGAGAGTTTCAGTAATATATAGAAGGTATGTGTATGTACATACATATATATATATATATATGCATATGGATATCCTAATAAAAGGCAGTGTGTGTCTCCTCCATAACTCCAAAACCACAAAAACTAGTCGCCTGAGACTTTGCATGCAGAGGAAGAAAACTCCATGGAAGTGCAACAGTAAAAAGTGGGTGTTTGGGTTAATGGAAACACCCCTTTTGAAGATCATTAACGGCCTTATTTAATTATATCCTTCATCAGGTGATCCTCTGCCACCTCGCTGTCTGGGTTCTTCAGGCGTTTCCTGGGAAACCTCGCTGGGGTGTGAAGCCACCATGTTTTTTTTTGGCCTGCTCAACCTTAACTCGCCTTGACTTAGAGCAGGCCGCAACGATTTCTGAACGATATAGTTTATTTTTCACTTTCCCCAGTCATATTAAATGCCTGTTCATGTACATTGCTTTTGTAAGTACTATAAGTTTTCAAATCAGGAGCTTGGAACAATTTCATGCATTATATGAGACGATTTTCCACAATCTACTCTCAGGGACTAATTAAAGTATATCATCGAAATATTATTTCGCTTTTTAGGAACAGATATCGTCCGGACTAAAAAAAGTGTCAAAATCTGTCATGAAATCTGACAATTTAAAGAAATAACGAGTCTTATAACTGAGCCGATATACCTGTTTACTTTAAGCAAGCAAGGCGAAGTTCCCTCCTCCATACATACACCAGAAAATATGAGATTTCCAAAGCATTAAACTTATCTTTTTCAATTGTCTAGAGAATTATTATTGATCGACCAAAAAAAATGTAGGAATGTGACAAAATTTACCAGCTTCTTTGAGCTGTATGATTTAATGCATTCACTGGCAGACCTCGCACTCTGTCCCCCAGAAGGACTGCCTATCCATAGCATCTGCCAGATCTGTGTATATTTTCGGATGTTTTGTGAGGTGCTCTCCAGGGAATTAAAGCAAATCTGGTTAAAAAAAACCGGACGTTTAAAAAAACCAAGTCGGACGTCTCTGGGAGGTGTTTGTTTAATGTGTGGCTAATCGCATTTAATGTGTGACAAAGCGAGTGCTCTCCAAGCTGGTTGGCCGTTCGTTTCGGTAAAAGTATCCGTGCTCTCAATGAAACATCGATTCGACAGACGTACATTTCTGCTTGTGTTGTACCCTGCGGTGCTGTGTGGTTGGTGCCTCGGGAGGTGTCTCATCCACTGAAAATGTGCAATTTTACTTTTACAGGACATCATTTTGTTTTACATTTTTGTGCGATCTCCTTTTAATATAATCCACCTCTCACTTCGACATCGATACATCGATACGACAAAAACAATAAGGTCCATTGACCAGGTGTTTGCCGTGATCTCGCTGTGAAGGGTATAGAGCATAGATCGACATTTTGTGTTCTCTATTCCTTGATATTGTTACGGCTGTGGAAATTCGCAGACCATCATAAAGGACCTTAGATCAGTTATCACGATAAGTATATGTGTAGTTAGATTTCTCCACCGTTGTTTAGAGGGAATTTCCGTGTTCACAGGGCTGCGATCCTTTGAGATATCCGTTTTTCTTTTGCTGTCGTTATTTTGGACCAATCATCCCCAAACAACCAAATTGCCACCACCAACAACGCCCCAAAACAACTATACCAAACCACCACCACCTTCGCCCCCTTCACCTCCACAACCCCACCTGGCAAACATCGCCTCACCCCCACTCTCAAACGACGCCTGCCAACAACCAAATCGCCACCACCAACACCCTTCCCAAACCACCACAGCAAACTCCCACCACCTTCGCCTTTGGTTGTGAATGGGATCCTTTCGAAGAAGAAATCGGATCAGGAATCATTCACGCCCATTTTTAATCCATCCAATGGCTGAGCATCAGGTGGTGTAGCCCCGCCTCCAAACCCGCTGTGATCCACAAATTTACATATGCACTCCTCCCCCGGCCTATATAAGCGCGAGCACAACGCAGCTCGAGGCAGTCTCGGTGGGGCAGAGTCGGGAGACGGAGCTCGAAGCAGACGGGGAAAGGTAGACGGGGTCCGATCGATGGAGAGGAAGGAGCTCGGAGCTCAGGTCGAAGTTGAGGGGCGAGGAGGGCGAGTTGCTGAGTGGAGCAGGGACACGGAGGAGGGCTCAGAGGTGAACCAGAGGGCTGAGTCGGGACCGCCGCCGGAGAAGGGGCGTAGTGGAGGCCACAGCCAGGAGGAGTTCGCCGGAGCCAGTGCGGTCCAGAGCGTCAACTTGTTGGACGGAGCGTCAGCAATTCTCCTCTCCCTTACCGAGCTCTGCGCTAAGAAAGGCCGGCAACCCCGTCCGTTCCCCTCCCCAACCGTGGTGCCGACGGTGAAACACGTGCCTGCGCGGAGAACTCCGGAGAGAGTTCACCGGCCACGCCAGGGACACGAAGCCAGGTACAGCTACGCTGACATCGCAGCTTGCCCGCCGTCACGCCACGAGGGCACGAGTAAGACCCTTCGGTCTCGTGGACCTGGCCACTCATCCAGGTTCCACGTACATTTGGTCCACGGACCTGTCTGCCACCCTTGCCTTTGAGGGTGGCTTTTCTTTGCTTTTGTGTAAATGCATGTGGTGGCGCCGTCTTATAAGTACAATTGTCTAAGTGTGCGTGTGAAATAAAGACACTTTATTTAGTTGTATCTCTGCCTTTGCTTGATTTCACTGTGTACGTGCATGATTTACTGTATGGCTGTAAATACGTGCCTTGTCTGAGTGTGAAATTAATGTGCTTGTTGAACTGTTCCCCGTTTTGTTGCGTCCTTTCCCTTGTTTGAAAGTTCCATCTTGCATCACGGAAGGAATTGATAGAAGGGTGTAAGCACCCAGTGAATAGAATTACATCCGTCGGGGTCGGCGATAACACCGCTCGGTTATCATGGAAGCACGGAATGGACCGCTTAAGCGGTTCGTGTCCTAGGCCGGCCAGCGGCGAGGTACGATCGCCCGGTTAACTACTCGCGCAGGTACTTAGGTAGGTCGAGTTTGGCGAACAACCCTATCCTGTGCGGGTGGCCGATTGACACGATTGTGGTGGGGTCGAAAGACCCACCCGTGACTAGCTCCTGGCGGTAGTTCCAAGGAGGGTCACGACTGAATTGTCTGTTCCGGTGGGCGACGCGGTCGCGATTTGAGTTACATGGCCGATCGCACGCCGGGCGGACGAACTTCGTAACAATATATTCTTCAATTTAATTTTGCTAATTTCTTGCTTGAATTCCTCTTTCAAAGAACTCTGTTTAATGGAAAATCTTTGTGTTTGTCATTTTTATGTATTATATGCGTGTGAACGTACATAAACTGTTATACCAGAATGGAACTTTGTGTGTGTGTGTGTGTGTGTGTGTGTGTGTGTGTGTGTGTGTGTGTGTGTGTGTGTGTGTGTGTGTGTGTGTGTGTGTGTGTGTGTGTGTGTGTTCGTTTTCTTCATTTCTGCATCGTTGGTCCAAAATCACCAGTGTTAACACCACAATTAGCAATTCCTTCTTTTCTTTTTTGTACCTAAGTATGATATCTTGTCACAATGCTTCGTTTTCGATGTTCACGCCTGATGGGATCATTAGGTCGTACGTGAGCGGTACTTCAATGTTTCCAGTGATAGCTTTTGGTTCATTTTCCCACAATTTTGTTGGAACTGGAATATCATAGTTTTTGTAGATGTGGCAGTGGATTACTTTGCAAACTCTGGTGTGTTGTTGTGTGTACAGCTGTTCTGAGTTGTTTTTTGTGTTCTCTTATGAAGCATCACATATCATTCTCTTTGCTAACTCCACCTCCACCCCTCAACTGTCTTTTTTTTCCTCTTCTCCCCCACCCTTCTCTCTCACTCTGTCCCCTCCTCGCTCCCCACTCATAAATGCTGCACTCTCCTCCCACACCTCTGTTGCTTTCTCGCAGTCTCTGCCTGTCTGTCCCTGTGTGTGTGTGTCTCTATCTCACACACACACCCCTCCCTCCCACAGTGAATATCAACGTTTAGTGAGGTGTCGCTCTCCCACCACCCCCAGCTCCCCCTTCTTCATCCTCTCTGCCTCCCCCCCTCTCATCCTACACCTGCCTCCTCTCTTTCTCCCTCCTCCCTGCCCCCTTTATTGTCCCCGTCAGTGAAGCGACGGGTTGTATTTGCTAGTATATAATAAAGAAAGACCCACCCACATCTCTCACCTGTGAATGGAGAGAACAGACAATCCACTCTCACCTAATCAACTAAACCCAGGTGGCTTGGATTATATAAATAGTAGACACGTCCCACACTCCTTAAGCCAAAGAAGCTGCATAAAGCAACTCAAGAAGGCCGACACAAAGGAAGCGCTTTGCTGTTTCAAACCCTTCCCAGAATTCCTCCACAGCTATAAAGACGTTCACACATTGTACACAAATGAGAATCCCAATGCGACATACACTCTCAGCTGCTGGACCGGTTTCATCACATTTTGGCGAATCATCAGCGACAGCACAGACAGCAATGCATACCAATGAGGCTCCCAAGCATGTACTACATGCAAACGTCAATGAAGTAAGTGTGGAAACACTCATTCATTACACTGTTAATATTCAAGAAGTTTAATGCAAGGTTGTACCATAGGATCTCATGTTTGATCAAAAGGCAACTTATGTGGCCCATTGCAGCATAGCAATTTTGCAGTGATACCAAAGGGAAAGAGAGGATTTCTTGAAGATGATTTGTTTGAAGATGATGATGATGAGTCAAATTGAATCAGCATGGAGTGGAAACATTCTTGGTTTCCACCACCAAAAACATTTAAGGTTCATTGACCAACAAAAAATGTTATAGCAATATTGTTTAGTAACATCAACAGTTTAATTGATGTGGAATTTCTTGAACATCGGTAAACCAACAATGGGAAACTCTGGAACAATTTGTTACGCAATTAAGTGAAACAAGCAACACAAATATGGCAGCCAAGAAAGTTTCCCATGACCTTGACATGACTGCACTAAAATAGTGTTGTAAAGCACATAATTGGGTGTAAGTCAAAAACTGCTACGATCTCATGGTCATTAGCATTTCCCTTTGAAGTACAAGGGAGGGGAGTGGAGTGACAGTTGCATTAATACAACTTCATCTCCTTTTGAAAATGACAGAATGAGCCGTGTATAATAAATCATTTATTTTTATGAAACGCAAAACATATTCGATGTGGCAAATGTGACCATGACTACTTGAGATGGATTGGAAGGTTCTAAATCATTACCCATAGATTTTTTTTTGTTTTGAATAGCGAAGACATCAAAGCATGTCATGAAATGGCTGCGCACTCATCCCAAAGATTTATATGCAGATGGGGAATCGCATCAATGAGACAAGTGTACTCGTATATGTGTAGCAAGGTGTCCCTGTGGGGTTGGTGGAGCTTCAATTTCCCTCTACTTCCTCATTTCCTCGAGTATAAAGTCAGTCCACCTCAAACTCTGAATTTTTCCCATCACTTCACTGACAAATTTAAATAAAAAACATTTTGTACTTCAAAAACATTCTACTCTATTCACCCTCTGATTCCCCAAGGATATCTTCCATCCACTTGGAAGTCAGCTTACACCACCTTTGTCAGACAACTTCTTCTAAATGGCCACAATTATTTCCACATTCTTGTTGGGTTGGCCGAGGAGGTGGGGGAAATTTGGCTTAAGTCTTTCACAAACCAGCTGGCTTGGCCTGAGGTTTGAATAAGGTTAGGGTAGAAATTTGTAATTTGGCCAGGGAGCTGGCAATAGTTGCCTCTTCTTCGTGAAGGATCGCATGGGGCTTTTAACATCCACCAACTAACGCCGGCAGATGGGACTTCCAGTTTAACATCAATCTGAGGGACGGCACATACATTGATGACACCCTGCCTGTGAAATTTAATAGCTGGGTCGAGATACGAACCCAGACGAGACAACTCAGAGGTGAATGGGCGTACCTCTAGGCCAGCCTAAAAATCAGGAAATTAATATTCCAAGGTTTTGGTGTCGAAAGCGTTCCACAGCGATGTTGGCACATTTTGACTCCAATGCTTTTCACAGTTGTGTCAAGTTGACTGGTCGTGGATCTCTACTCCGAATAGCTTGTTCCATCTCATCCCACAGATGCTCAATTGGATTGAGATCTGGTGACTGGGCAGGCCACTGCAGTAAGCTGAATTCACTGTCATGTTCATGGAGCCATTCCTACACAATCCTAGCCTTGTGGCATGGGGCATTATCCTTCTGCAGAAATCCATTCGCAGATGGATACACTGCTACCATGAAGGGATGCACCTGATTGACAGTAATGTTCAGATATCCTGTGGCATTCAAACGTTGCTCCACTTTTATTAAGAGGTCCAATGTGTGCCATGAAAACACATGCCTGGATGAATGCATGTACTCATGTGGTTTTCTCCATACCTGAGTCCTCCCATCAGCGTGAAACAGTAGGAACCGGGATTCATCAGACCAGTCAATGTTTTTCCAATCCTCCAGTGTCCAGTGTTTCCGTTCTTTAGCCCACTGCAACCATAGGTTCTTGATTTTTGCTGAAAGAAGTGAAACTCTGTATGGTTGTCGGCTGCCATACCCCGTTTGTGTCAAGGTACGACAAGGTGTGCAATCTTTTGTTGGTATTTCGGTGCCAGTGTTGTACTGGACTGTCAGTTGACTAACTATAGCCCGTCAGTTGCTCTGCACAATTTGTGTCAGCCTCCTTTGGCCTCTTTCATCAATGAGCCATTTTCAACCACTGGCCTGCCATTGGCTGGATGTCCTTTGGGTGAAGGACCATTCTTGATACACGAGGGAAACTGTTGAGCATGAAAAACACAGCAACATTGCAGTTCTTGACACACTCAAACTGGTGGTGCACTTGGCACCTACTACCATACTCCATTCAAAGGCACTTAAATCTTTTGTCTTTCCCATTCACCCTCTTAATGGCATGCATACACAATCCATGTCTCAATCGTCTCAAGGCTTTAAAAAATCTTTCTTTAACCCAGAACTTCCAAGTGAAAAACAAATTCCACAAATTTCAGAAAATTAATTAAAAATACTAGAATATCTTGATTGGATAAATGTCCACCCCTCTTATAATAGCAATTGTAAATTAGCTCAGGTGTAACCAATCACCTTCAAAATCATGCAAATTAAATGGCATCTGTCTGTGTTAAATTGTTGTAATTGTGATTATTTCAGAATAACATCTTCTATTCCTGTAGGTTTCATCTGTTGCACAGTGCATTTCACTGCAAAAGCTCAACCATGAGACCCAAGGGGCTTTCAAAAGACATCTTGGATAAATTTGTGGAAAGACAGATCAGGGGATGGGTATAAAAATATTTCAAAATCCTTGAATATCCCTTGGAGCACAGTCAAGACAATCATTAAAAAGTGGAAGGGGTATGGTACCACCATGACTTTGCCTATATAAGGCAGTCTTGATGACCAAGAAAGGGGGAGACTAATCAGAGAGGCCACAAAGAGGCCAATGGCAACTTTGAAAGAGCGACATGCCTTTATGGCAAAGACTAGCCAGTGTGTGCATGTGACAACAATATCCAACAATGGGCAAATGCTGCTGAATCAAGGTGTGCAAAGTTGGTGGAGACCTATCCCAACAAACTCATTTCTGTAATTGCTGTTTAAGGTGCTTCCACCAAGTATTAACTCAGGGGGAGTGGACACTTATCCAACCAAGATATTCTCGTTTTGTATTTTCAATTAATTTTCTGAAATTTGTAGAATTTGTTTTTCACTTGGAAGTTGTGGGTTACGATGAATAAATAAAGGTGGAAAAAGTCTAATTACCCTCGCCAGAGGAGAGGTTATTGCATTTGGGTCTGTTTGTTTGTTTGTTTGTTTGTCTGTCTGCACAGAACTTTCGTCTTTTTCTCTGCAACCGCTTGCCAGATTGAGGGTGTTGGGTGGTTGATGTATGTTTTTAACCAAGTCCATGCCCCCTCTTCTGAGGGGAAGACGAAAAAGGAAAAAATAATTACAAAAAAAAATACAGAAACTACAAAAGCTATAAAAAAATAGAAAAAAAAAGAATAATAAAAACAATTAATTAATTAATTAGTTTGGGGTTTTTTTGCATTATCTTCTTTGGATCTTGTGTCGATAAATTAGATCTTGTGTCGATAAATTAGATCTTGTGTCGATAAATGCAAGCATGATGGGCTGAATGGCCTCCACCTGTGTGATATTATTACGAATCTGGCAGCCATTTGCACACAAACAGACAGCAGTCCCCAAGCTTAGTTATGTCGATAAGTATGTGTTTATCGTTAGAATCCCTCCTTCTGTCTAATGGGAATTTCGTGTGTGCGCTCCGAGTTATTTTTTAGTTCGGTTTTTATACATCAACGACAACAACAACAACAGCATCCTCCTTCGCTCCTGCCACCATCGGCCTTCCTCACGCGCATGCGTGCCGAGCACAGACGTGGGCGGAGCTTCCATCGCCTCAGATCGGAGCCTCACTCCAAAAAAGGGCATGGAGTGTTTCCTCTGCCCAATGAGCCAAGGGCGAGCATCTCACGCGCGCCCCACCCAATGAGAAGCCAAAAACTCCGAGGAATAAGTCGAGTGGTGAGCAGTCATTGTGGCGATTGGCTTGGTCTGCGGTCGTGGTACGAGCGGTCTGCGGTCCTTTGCGGTGGCTCCTCGTGATGGTGGTGACCGAGCAACCAGGTCGTGGGCCCGTGGACTCCGGGTCGTGGGTTTGAGTCCCACCGTGGTGGTTTGCGTTGGAGCGCTCGAGCTGGGATCCCCGTCCCCGTTCACGGACTCCGAGCTCCACAAGTGCGGGTCAGGTGAAACCGCACGAGGCGGGAAGGTACCCGGCTAGGCCTTGGTCCCCAGCTCGCCTTTCTCTCCTGGGCTGAGGACCGAAAATAGACCCACGGGGTCCATTTCGTGTGTGTGTGTGTGTGTGTGTGTGTGTGTGTGTGTGTGTGTGTGTGTGTGTGTGTGTGTGTGTGTGTGTGTGTGTGTGTGTGTGTGTGTGTGTGCGCGCGTGCGTGCGTGCGTGCGCGCGTGCGTGCGTGCGTGCGTCCGTCCGTTGCCGTCGTCCTGGAAGTAGAAACTGTTAAGTGTTTTTCGTTCCTTGTAAATTGTATTTCTTTTATTCGGATAACTCTGCTCTTTGTGTGCTCCCCTGCCCCATTATAAATAAACCCCCGTGTTAAATGTTCCAGTTCGGAGGGGTCTGGTGGTGGATTTGTGCTGGATCCCTGCTCATGTGGGCATCGGGGGGTGAGGGGGGGGAAATGAGGCCAGTGACCTTGCGGCAAAATATGCCCTCAGAATGGACAATGTCACCCAAATCCCCTTGGGACCTTCAGAAATCATTAGTCTGGTCAAGGACTGCATTGTGGGAAAATGGCAATGTCAGTGGGACTCCTGCTTCACAGGTTTTGATTTTCTTCACAAGGTGCAGTCGGAGGTGGTTCCGCTTGTTAAGCTCCCCAGGCTCTCCCGGGGGGACCAGGTAGTGCTTTGTAGAATAAGACTCGGGCACTGTCGCTTAAATGCATACCTCCATAGAATTGGATGTCACCCAATGGGGTTCTGTGATGTGTGCAGAAAACCTGAAGATTTAAACCACTTATTTCTAAATTGCCCTCTCTATGGGGAAGCGAGGCAGCGTCTCGTACGGTGTATAAGAGTTATGGGGATAAGGGTGTTGGACCTGCAGGTGATGCTGCGGCGGATGAACTGGAAGCACCCTCAACTCTGTAAGGCAGTATTAAAGTTCCTGAAGGAATGTGGGAGACCTATTTAAAATGTATCTGCCTTTGAAGGGCTATGGCTGTAGGTGAGTTACATCAGATTCTGGTGCGTGGCGTAGATAGAGCCGCCTGGCTCTGACAGCGCCATTAAACCCTCAACAACAACAAAAAAAATGTTCCAGTTCGTTGTTCGTGGTTTCTTTCGTTGGCCTAGCATGGTTCAGGCTTGAGAAATAGTAAGGCCTTGGTGCCGTAAGTTGTCATTGGAACTGGCGTGGCTCTGGTAACTCCGCTCGGTTACGCCGAATCCGAGTCGGTACCTGCGACTTGATTTGGACAGAGTCGGCCGAGGGTGTGATTTCCCCGGTAATTTGATGACGTGGGCACTTAGGTATATTGAAATTTGGCTATTGACCCTACCCCACGCCGTCAGAGAATTGGCGATCACGGTCCTTTAAGTGGCCCGTCGACTCCAGAGTTATCCGGATTGACGACCCTTTAATCCCAGGTGTTCGGTGGGAGACGGCTCTACTGCTCCACCTTGTGGTCGTTTATCGCTGCCGAACCCCGGCCCACAATATTTCCTTGTGTCCTTGGATTGAGACAATTTTTACCATTGGTGCGACGACTCATGTAGAAAGTTTAACTGATAATTATGATGTCAAAAGTCACGTGGTGTGGCAGCCATATTGGAAAAACAGAAAAACTTTGGACCTCTGTATCTCTGAAACCGCACCAAGGACAAAATTGAAACTTGGCACCGAGCAAGTACTCTTCATGGGGAATGAGTGTGATTTTTATGACATCATAGGTGCCCTCGTTGTGACGTCATAATTGCATTTGTAGAATGCCACATCCGATCAGTATGAAAAATTTTGAGGGTCATCTTGGGATAAAATGGTCCACAGAAAAAAAAAAAATCATGTCATCGGTCACGTGATTCATCAGCCATATTGTGTTTTTTTTTTTTTTAACCTTCAAAAATCTTCTTCTCTGAAGTGGCTGAATAAATCGAGCGAAACTTTACACGTACGACCGTCTGTCCATGAGGACCAAAAGGTTCACACATATGATATCATAGGTCACATGGTTTGGCAGCCATATTGGATTTACCCAAAGACATATAAAAATACACCACTCAAAAGATGTCCTGACAATTTAATTCCAGGTTTAAGCCAACAGAAGGTGAGAATTTGGAAAGGGGGTGTAAACGTTCTACAGCCACTGTTTGTGAGAGTCCAAGAGATTCAATGGAGCATTGACCAGTTATTTTGCAAAGCAGTGTCTAGAATTGGTGAATTCCATGCCTGCATGGTATTTCCAGCAATGATTGTAAAGGGTTTCACTGATGCTGGGCTGCAGCATGTGATGATTCAAGCCCAGCCAATTCCAGGATCCATGCTGTTATCTCTGGCCACCATTACAATTGGTCAATCTGATATCAAAACCTCTTGAGGCAATACATATTCCTCGATTCTTTATCGGATGATAGATCACGAAGAGAGCCATGTCATAGCATTGATGCAGGAAATGCACACTTCATTTGGAAATGCCGCCTTCGACGATGAGGTCGCCATAACAAATTGACCAGTTGTTTCATCACTGTCTGGATCATAACCAAAAGTACTATCTATGGTGCTGGGATTGCCGCTTTTGACATGATCCATCGAAACTGAGGCAGATAATGAATCTTTTGATAATTGCAATACTCCAGGCATGATTATTCCCTCTGTAATTGACAGTCAACCTTCTTGCTTCCTCTTTGAAAACCATGTTCTGATAGCACTCAAACTGTAGTTTCAACTGTCTGACTTGTCTAGTCTTGAAGAAATGAGTGCATGGAAAAGGCTGAAAATGCCAAATGTCACTCCTTACTTATTTCCTTAAGGACCTGATTATGATGACTACAACAGAACCATTATTGATTACGAGACCTTGATGTTTCGTTTGACAGATGGGCACAGTGGGTTGTTTTGATGTATGCACAACTGCTTCTCTACCGCTACTAGTTAGGAATCTGTGATGTATTGAAAACGAGGGTGGCCGTGATTATTTATGAAAAATCCGTGCGTTTCTGTGATGATAATTATTTTAATAAAGCAACTTGGGCAAGCTTAATATTTTGAAATTTGAAAGTATGTTGTCCAGGCTTCAAGTTCACCGAGTATAAAAGTCAATGTACAGGTGGTGTTGGAAATACGAGTCCTTAAAAACATCCAAATTGCCATGAAGTGGCTTTTTGGACCCTTGTGGCCAACTTTAACACCCCACAGTAGGCCACCGTGTTTGTCAGAGATCTCTGGATACTGGACAGAGTTTGACATGGAGAACGTTTTTCCTCAGTTCATCATATTTTGTCCATCCATATGTGAGATTTCAACGAGCACCTCAGTCACGGAACGAAAACCGATTTCTAGCTCCTTTTCCACCTGCTGCACATGGCCTATTATGTTTTACCTTAATGTCATCATCAGCAAGACCAAAAAATATGCTTTAAAATTCAAGGCTTTTGGTTTTCTCCTTTCGTATGCAGCACAAGGTAGCATCATTGGCTGAGGGTGCAGCTATACCGTTCACGCAATGCCCTCTGTAGGCTTGGGCAGGAATTTTGGAATTTATTCCATGGTGCGGACGATAGCTCACCTACTATTTGCGAAGGACACCTTGGGATGTGTAATATCCACCAACTCATGCCGGCAGACGGGATTCCAGTTTAACGTCCATCCGAGCGACACATTTGGAGAATTACCCTGCCTTCGGCTTTTGTAAGACCTCTATAATGTTTTTGACTTGCCATTACATGACAGATACTTTTAGCAAATATAGAATGTGCATAACCCAACATATTATCAAATAACATAGACAGAGTTTCCCTCAAATGTTGATTTTTTCATGCAGATTTCTTCAAGGTTACCGATACAGGTCGTTGAAAATCTGCTGCAATTGGGAATATGTCTCCTTTTCTGGGACAAAATGCATGACAATCAGTAAAGATCTAGGTGGTGCAGGTAGAGAGGACGAGAAGGCATATTTTGTAGTATATCAAATGTGGGGCTGCAGGCATTGTGGACGGGCGAAGGTGTGATGTGGTGCTCGGAATTCTGATGAGTTTTCTCATGCCTTGCCAATGAACTGTGGGTTGATGATCCCGGGGAGGCAATTTGGAGGTGGTATAAAGCACAACTTTGCCTCGTTGATGTACAGAGAAATAAATATATGTGGATGTGAGGATAGGGGTAGTGGGGGGGGGAGGACCTTTCATGGTATAATAATGTATTTATTGGGTATAAAAAGGGAGATGAATGGATGAAATCTAAGTTGTACAGCAGCTCCTGGAAATTCCCTTGTTTCTGACAAAGAATGCATGTTCCCATGAGTTATAATTCGAGTTTTGTGCTGGCAGGGTACCTTGGAGTTAGCACACTCTCATTTGAGCTGCCTTGGCTGGATTTCAATGGCGACCCAGCACAAAACTGGGTTTTTTTTGTCTCACACGCAGGGTAAAGTATCAGTGTCTGCTTTGTCCACCGGAAAGACTCCAAGCCAGAGGACCCATCTGTCAGCATTGATCATGGTGGATAATAAAGATCCCATGGTGTCTTTCAAAAAGACGAAGCATCTTCTTTCTCGAACTTTGGTCAAAATCCAAATTCCTGCACAAATCCCATTCAGGCAAATATCACACCTGGTCAACCAGTTCGTTAAATTTCCCAAACACTTTTCCAGATACCAAGAAGGTGTGGCTACATTGGTTGACTTTTGTAACTGAAGAAGGACATTGACAAGAAATATGTGAACTATCCAGTCAATTGGTCTATAGTACAGAAGCTTGTGTCCAGCCAACCCCACCCTAAAATAGTAAGCAGTATAACCTGGTGTCAAGAAGACCAGACCAGTTGATACGCATGGTCCAGGTGGGAATTTTTAATTTACTTAGGGTGCCAGCGACACCTCACCTATTCTTCATGAAGGAGACCATGGGGTCTCTCACGTCCACGGATGAATGGTTGCGGATGGAACACCCAATTTAACTTCCACCCTGCAGGGTTATCATTTACAGCTCCGTTGAAATTTTAACCGAGGCCTGACAGCTCAGAAGTGAATGCACGTACCTCCAGCCTATGTTGCTAGCACTGAAGGTGGTAATAATTGCACCAGGGTATACAAGCAATTTAGATGCAGCAGAAGGCCATGTGGTCCATCTTACCTGTACTATATCAACACCACATTAATTCAATCTATTCGTTTGTTGACTGAATTTCACTTGTTGGGGAAACGACCTCGTAAGTAAACATTCCTTAGCACAACTCCAATTATTTCTTCGTATATGTGAGCATAAATATGACGTACTCTATGTGGATTAGATAGGCACTGTGTATCTAATAGATGGATGTATCCCAACACGCCATGTTGTTTCTCCTCCCACCATTCCAATGTGATTTTCAGTTAATGTTCTTTCCCCCAAATTTGTCTGCTATATTCTTTCTGGGGATGCAAACAGCCTTTGAAGAGGGGCTTGTGGGGGGGGGGGGCAATCACGCTCATTTCAATGAGGTTATAAAGTACATTACACTGTGGCTCAAAATCGAATACCTCACCCAGTGTATTGAGATGACCAATCTCGAACAATGCACATGGCTCAATCATCGTGGGCTTCCCGTCGAACTGTACAGCCAATAAGAGTGGTGGAAGAGATTAGCTCAACCCCCATCCCCCAAAGTTGCATATTCGGATCAAAAGACACTGAATGTGGAGCCAGATGGTAATATAAGGTGTCGCCATGCTTGTCCAGACTGTACCGGGACCAAAGCCAAAAGACTGTAGATAGGTGGTGCCCTGCCGGGACCACCAGGGGATAGGACTTTGCATGTTCTCCTGTCCTGTTCTGTTCCAACTATATCCACTACTATCGAATGTCTGAGGGCTCGTGTATGTCACGGTCAAGATGAAGACACTGCCCAAAGACAAGTATCCAGCAGGCGTCATTGTTCGTGCACAGCAGAAGGGGGTGGATAAACGAGGGACTTGTGGTGGTGACTATCTTTTTACATGCATCATTTTCGACATGAACATCCGATGAAGGCAGAATTACTCCACCAACCTTTTGTTCCTTACATGCTGACGCTATGCCAGCAATTGCTGGATAGCGGGTCGTGGTTTAAAACTAGGAGCAACCAATCAACTCTGGGGACTTTTCTATACGAGGGCAGGAAATGGATTTAAAAAGGAAGAATTGCACAAGATCGAGGAGCCAGGGGACAGTGAAGCTTTAAGAATTATCACTGCTGCTCAGTTCTTTGGGCTTCCTCTGGTTCTCTGCATTCTTCCTGGTTCTCTTAATTTTCCCTCATTTCTATTATCAGTTCCTAACTTTCTTTCCGCCGATTACTCGCGTCGACCAGATAAATTTTCTTACTTCTCAGGCCTTTGTATTCGACTCAAGTTTCAGGGAACATTAGCTGCATCTCGGTGGAACCACCACAGACGAATTTTCCTATTTCCCGGAATTGGTATTTTCATCAGTTGAAAATATTTTCATGCCGGGATTTTAGACCAGGATTCCGAGGAGCATTGCCACATTACATGCATCTTTGTTGAACTTTCACCATTACTCCTGTTGCTATGTTGGCTGAGCATGATGGAGACTGGGAGACTGCCGGCGTTCATCGAACCACTGTATGACCCACGTGAGTGGAAATTTATACACAATTTCTAGAGTGGTCCAGGACTGAATGCACACTGTCTGGAGAAGTAGGCTGGATGGCGGTCTCTCCCGACGATGGAACATGCTCGTCCTGGATGTGTTCAGTTGTCACAAGACCGAGGACACCAAAGTGCTGCTCCGTCGGACCAACATCGATGTCGTCGTCATCCCGGGCGGGATGACATTGCTCCTACAGCCCCTCAATGTGCCCATTAATAAGCTGTTCAAGGACAGGCGACGTCGCTACTGGTCTGACTGGATAATGAGTGGGGAGGATGAGAAAGGTTGACCTTCCAATGATCTGCAGCTGGATCGTCAATGTGTGGGAGTAGATACCGCCGGACATCATCAAGCGAGCATTTTTGAAATGCTGCATGGACGGCACAGAGGACGACATCATTTGGGAGGAGGAGGCTTCAAATGATGGTGACACTGACTGTATGGACATGTGGCTCATTTTCCTGACGCTGATCCTGCTCACCAGATTCTCTCAGCGAGGGAGCCTTGTGAGTGGAGGAGGCCAATGGGCCGACCACGTGCCTCGTGGTTGCAGTACATTGATCAGCATCTCAAGGAGATGGGGATGGGCCAGGCATCTGCTTCGAGGATGGCCAGACGGAGGCCCCGAGAGAACTGGCGGAAAGTGGACGCAGCGACGCGCTGCTCCGGTGCATGCTCCCATATCTGACCTGACCTCAACCTTGCCATGACTTGGAACAGGCCGCAATGATTTCTTAACGATAAAGTCTTTTTTTTCACTTTCCTCACTCATATTATCGAATGCCTGTTCATCATAGCTACGAATTGCTGAGTATATTGCAATGCTTATAAACACCCAGAGATGTCAGCGTTCGTTGCTTCAGTTAATTTCACCACATGTGAGTATCTCTTAAACAAAGGAGAATTACAAAATTTAAGCTTCAGAATCGAATTTACAAGCAGTAAACTCCTAGAAATTTACAAATTCCGAGAAAAGTGTTCATTTGTCCAATTCGGACAAATTTGACATTTTGGGCATCTCTGGGAGGTGCATGTTTAATATGACGGTTCGGTGATTGCTAAGCGCGTACCTAGCAAGCCGTTTCTTATCAACCATTTCGTAGGAGTGCTTAAGCCAGCGCTCAAATTTTCGTACTGTCACTGAATACTGAAAATAGGTCGACTTGAACAAAGTTCAGGGCTACTCGCCTGCGTTGGTCACGTGTTGGTCTGCGGTGCAACGAGCGGTTGTTTCCTCGCTGAAAATGTGAAATTTTATTTTCCATGACGTTGAATGACCCGTCACTTCGGCATAGATAAATACAAATTAAAATTAAACGTTTTGCTTTTAAAAGTTTGTTCAAACATCTCGTGCATTGCGTGGTAAATCCATTTGGCATGTTTGTCCACGTTCAATTGCAATACTGTGGTTCTACACTGGAGGTAGAAAGGCAAAATAAATTATATGATCACAATGAGAAATTTTTATTTTTTCAGTTCTGAAGGAAGGAATTGCCGCATCACGGCAGGAAAGCCGAGAGGTACGCATGTTCACTCTGTGTATCCTGAATTTGAATCCCAACCCAGCTCTAAACTGTCGTCCTGGTGTTTCACAGGTTGGACGAGTCACCACGGTGCGTATCGTCCCTTGGATGGATGATAAACTGGGCATCATCGCTGCCGAATCCCTCACCCCTCTCTCCCACCCCTATCGCTCTTTCCGACCCTGACAACTCTCTCCCAACCCTTCCCCTGGCCCCCATCTTTCACCCCTGTTGAGGGGACTGCAGCATGTACGAATCGGATTCGGAGGCGACCGGTAGGGTGTAAAGGTCGCTGAATGTACGAGCTGTTGGTTTTGAATGCTCCCGCCCCAGGTCTTGTGCGTGCGTGCGTGTGTGCGCGCGTATTTGCAAGTTGCTGTTGTTTCCCACTATCTCCATGTGTGGTGGGTGGTTGTCAGGAGGTGAAAGAGACCAACCAGGTGTGTGTGTATGTGTGTTGTTGATTGGTATCTACATATGCGGGTTTCACAATGTGGAATGGAGTCCTCCCAGGGTGGGCTCAAAGTATCCACCTTCATTTCGGTAAAGGGTCACGATTCATGAACCAAGCTGTGAAGTTTTCTGTTCTTAAAGTTTCGTGCCGAGGGCTCTCTTCAGGATAGTCGCTGAGCCCCGGACAGCTTCCAACTGTAGTTCGTTTGTAATAATATTCCAGGGGGTGGTTTTGAGCTCACCTGTAAAGTAGTTCTGGGGAGCTTATGGGATGGTGCGTCGTCGTCCGTCCACAAATACTTGCAACTTTTTCTCTGAAACTACACATACGATTTCGATGAAACTTAACCACAACCTTCATCACCTGTGATGGCGTTAAAAAAAAAACGGGGTCTGAAAGGGTCGACAGAGGGAACTTATGGGAGGTGGGGGGGGGGGAAGAGTGGGTTCTGATGAATTCTGATGAAACCTCACTGCAACCTTCATCACCCATGATGCACCAAAGTTTGTTCATGACATTAGCAAAATCGGGCTCCATGGGAATTTAAGGGGGATTGCCCACCAAAATTTGTGTTTGCTTTCTTCTCCAAAACTGCGCATACAATTCTGATGAAAGTTGACCATCTTCACCATCTGTGATGTACCAAAGTTTGTTCAGAACATGAAAAAATATATTGGGGTCTCAGGGGTAATATGAGGGGGGGGATTGCCCCCCAAAATATGTATTTGCTTTCTTTTCTGAAACCACACACACAATTTTGATGAAACTTGACCACAACCTTCATCACCCGTGATGTTCTAAGATTTGTTCATGGCATAAAAAAAAAATCCATTGGTATTTACTTTCTTTGTCGTTAGATATTTTGTGGGTCATCCATGCCTACCCGTGGTTGCCTGATTATCTTATCCAGCCTCTACCAGGTGAGTGCCCAGGGGTATTGCCCTGATGTTTAATATCTCTGTGAGGTTCTTTGTCATCATTCCTGCAGCTCCAGCTATCACTGGTACAAATTTTGGCATTGTTCAACTTCCAGGATCTTTTCACTTCATTCTTGAGGTCTTGGTGTTTGGTCGTTTTCTTGATTTTTGCATCGTTTAGTCCAAAATCACTGGTATTAACACCTCAACCAGCAATATCTTCTTTTTTGTACTTGAGGACGATTTCTGGTCGCATTGCTTTGCTTTTTCGATGTTCACACTGAATGGGATCATTAGGTCGTATGTGAGCGGAAGGTACTTCCATATTTTCAATGATTGGTTTTGGTTCATGTTCCCACAAATTTCCTGGATCTGGGATATCAAAAAATTATGCAGATGTGCCAGCGGATTACATTATAAACTCTGTTGTGTCGTTATGTGTACAGCTGTTCTGACATGAGTTTTTTTTTTTTTTTGTGTGTTCGGTCATTAAGCATAACATATCATTCTCTTTGCTAACCCCACCTCCACCCCTCATCTTTCTCTCTTTTTTTTGTTTATACATACTCTTTCTCTCTGTCACCCCCTTCTCACGCACCTCCCTTCCGCATTATAGCAATGTTTGGTGAGGCAGAGCTCTCCGCACCTCCCTCCTCCCTTCCTCAATTTCCCCCATTCTAGCTTCCCCTCCCTCCTGCCTCCTCTCTCTCCCTCCCCTCCCTCTCCCTCTGACCCCCCTCCTCCTCCGAATACCCCTGGCAGTGAAGCGACCCGATGTATTTGCTAGTGTATATATATATGCCTGGTGTTGGCGCAGTGGTTAGGGCAGCGGCTTGGGATCCAAAAGGTCCTGAGTTCAAGCCCCGTTGGGCCACTGAATTAATACACCAGGGGGTTGACTCAGCCTGTCATCCTTCCGAGGTCGGCGAAGTGAGCACCAGTGTACTGGGCCGGTGTATACCCCGGTTAGAATAGGTGTACCAGATCCCTGTGTCGTAAGAGGCAAACAGGGTTGCGTCAGGAAGGGCATCCGGCGTAAAACCTATGCCAAATCATGATGCGGATCAGAACGGATGATCCGCTGTGGCGACTCCTAACGGGAGCAGCCGAAAGAAGAAGATATCTATATATATATATATATATATATATATATATATATATATATATATATATATATATATATATATATATATATATATATATATATATATATATATATAGAAACAAACAAACACGACATAATAGTGACCGAAGCTTTTCGTGCTGCACTCTTCAGGGTAAAAATCTCAGCAAGTGAAGGTGTGTACTTTAAACGCAGGTCTCAATAAGGTAGACGCTGATTGGTTCAACTGTATTGACGTCACGGTTAATCTGAACGCCCATTGGTGGGCTCATCATCTTCATCTCGAGCTCCTATTGGCTGGAGCAGAGTTCGTCGATGATTGACGTTTGTAACCACATCCTGGAGAGAGGGCGGATGGGTTTCCCCTCAGGTCCATTCACCGTTTGTTACCATCATGGTGTAAGATGGAAGAATATTAAGGCAATGCCACAGTAAGGGAAGGGATAGAGTAGGAGCATACTTGAAAGACGGACTTAACAAGGTGCGACCAGGTTTTAAAGGAGGGAGACGAGTTTGAAAGTTCAATCTTGAGGTTGAACATATGTTTTCTGGCTCTCCTGATAGGGGACACACACTTGTTGTAAGCCTTGTGGAATGATCTGCGGTTGACTTTGGTCTGATTTGCCTTTCAGGAGGAGAATGTAAGTTGTTTCACAGCTGGGGAAAAGCTAGGGGGTGTGAGGCTGGTGCATAGCTGGGGTTTGGAGGGACTGGTGCAGAGCTGGGAGGTTGCAGGGTTGAGGTGGAGCTGGGAGGGTGTGGGGTTGGCCAAAAGCTTGGAGGGGATGGGCAGGAGAGAAACCACGAGTAGGAAGCTGAAAGACAGCAGGATGAGGGGGAAGCCGAGAGGGAGCGGGACAAGGTGGAAACAGAGTGGTTGAGACAAGGGGGAAACAGATGTTGGTCGGGGGGGGGGGGTACTGATATGGAGGGGTTTGACACGATCAATTGCTTGAAACGACTGCAACAGAGTTCATCAGTGGAGTGGTAATAATGTATTCCGTTGAAGGCATGGAGGAAATTGGAGCTGTTTGTACGAGAGGAGGCTGGATGAACTAAGTGTGTCAGAGTGAAAATGTTTTGGAAAATAATCCTTGTGAAAAAGAAGAGGAAGAGATTTTGATCAAGAAGAATTAATGGGTTGTTCCTGACAAAGTAGTAGGGAGAGTAAGGAATTAAAAATACATTTTTAAAGGAAGAAACGTTGTAGTTATTCAGTGAAGAATTAGTTTGGGGATATGTTGAAAAGGAGAAGGCATAGGGAATGAAGGAGCAACTGTGCACTGCAGATTGAGTTCGGTTTTTCTTGTTGGTGTTTTTTTGTTATTGAGTGAGGAAGACCTTTTTTGTTCTTTTGTATATTTTTTTTGGAGTGAGGAGGGGAAAACGATTAAGTTGAGGGACCAGAAGTAAAATACCTGGATGAAAAGGAGTGAAAATGAAGCAAGTGTGGTCAAAAACAGAGGCAGGAGCAGCAACCCAACGAGCCCAGCCCTACACTAGTAGGCTGGACTTAACCAGGCACGCAAATTCAACACCAATTAGATTTATTTGTATTTGAAAAGTTAGATAACTGAGATTGCTTTGTACTTCAGCATTTTAAGATTTCTTTGCATTTGAAAAGCACGATATAAATACAATTTATTACTATTATTATTATTAGTTACGGTTTGGAACAAAATTTGGCGAAAACACAATCAGCAACACAGGAATTAAACTAAATCGGTAAAAAAAACGTATCTGGATTGGGAAACTTAGCTTTGTTGAGCTGGAGGGAGGAAGTCAATAATCAACATCACATGTACCAAGCTCAATTTGGAATGCCCGCAGACAATCGGGAAGCACAGCAGACTCCTCTCCATGTCGAGGTCCCGGTTCAAAACGAAGATGCGAGCGGTCACCTTTGCTTTGCTGAAGAGTGAATTTGACAGAGAATTAAGGGCCCAAAACATGAATATCCTCAAGAAGGATTTAAAAGCCAATGCGGTAATTTTGCTTTAGCGATCGATAACGGTCCGAAAAACCCAGAGACCCAATGAGTTTAGTAATGTGTATTTAAACAGGGATGGGGAGAGAACAGGGGAAGGCACTCATACAATTTTATGTAATTATATTTGCAATCAGAAATACTTTCCATGGAAATTCATATGACCAGGTCTTATCGATCTAAGTTAAGGCCTCAAGCACACCTTAGTGGAAAGACCAGAAAGATGTCGAACAGACATGGAATGCCCAAATATGGCCCGTACAGGCACTGCAAGTCCAACAGGGCAACCACAGAACTGGGGTGGCCAGAGGCAGGCACAGGGCTGTGGTCTCGCGCATCAGCGTGGGACATGGCTTGAGCTGCAGTGGAAGCTTTTGGGTTGACTCAAAGTGTGGATGGAACTGATGGGAGGTACAGGCTTCACCTCCATGGGAGCTCTCCTATGACGTGTCCTCTCCAGCTGAATCACAGCCCAGACGAGATTATTTTCACTGTTCGTCAACTCTTTTATAACTTCAGATGCCACCCCTCCCCATGACATTGCCAAGACCCACGCGCTCTGCACCCATTGGTTGTTCAGGCACCATTCAAGGCGAAGCTCTGCCCAAATATTCTTGATCCATTCTGAATGTTTGCGGAGTCACCTTGAGCGGGCCTTAACTTATGCCTCAGTTGGCCCGCAAGGCTACTATTTCCCAAAAGGACATAAAAGACAGATTTACAGAGGATGAAACATGAGAAGGGGGTTAAGGCTGTAGGTTTTAGAAACAAACTTTTGGAGAGAAAAACAACAGACTTTCTATTTGACAAACGACACACATTCCGATCACAACACGTTTCACCTTACTGTTCTGCTAAAACCTGAACTAATGGCAATAACTATTCTAATCTATACATTCTTATCCCCTGGAAGTCATTTCCACAACTATATATGACAATAACCTCTCCTATAAAGTCATCCTAGTCCTCCGCATGGAGTTTGATGCATCATGGCGTTGTGATCTTTTGGAAAGACGATGAGTGAGAGGATCTGTATACCAGCACTTGATGTTGGTGGTTGTCAAAGACCCTGTGGTGTCTTTTTCAAAGAATCGGTGAGTTTTCATCGTTCACTGAATAAATTACAAATTCCTGCCTAAAAATAGATGTAACAATTGGTTTGGTCTTGACATGTTGGATGGATATACATTCACACCATTGTTTGCTATCTTAGAGTGTGGCTGTTGTCTGGGCAGCAGCTCCTACAGTATGAACAAATTCAGGTTCCCACGTTGTTCCCATGTCACGTATGAACGGCCGTCTTTGGCTCCGAAGGGCAACCATGATGAATTAGGGTTTTAGAGCAGAAAAAATATCGATCGCTCTTTGCTTCGGAGAATGAAAATTATCTTGAAGATGTTTTTACTCTGATATTTGATATTTCAATTTGGTGATGGTGAATTCCTATAAATGTACAACATAAACAGGCAAAATGTTTTTAAACAAAAATTAAACTTTCTCAATTATATGCACCACAGCACCCTCCTTCCCAATCTTGAAAATTTTCACGTCTCCCTGCATCCATAATCTTTTTAATCAGCAAGTTGATGCCCATACTTAAAAAAAATAATAATAATAATTGGTCTTCACCTTTGCTTCGATGCAATATCTTGTTCTGCATTTTCAAAATTCATGTCAATTTTGTTACAAATAATGCTTTCAATGCATAATTTCAATAATATTGCTACAATTGCAAATAATCCACAAAACCAAGATCCCTCATATTTATAGCAATCATATCCCTTAATACCTCTTCTTCTTCTTTGGGCTGCTCCCGTTAGGGGTCACCACAGCGGATCATCCGTATGATCCGCATAGTGATTTGGCATATGTTTTACGCTGGATGCCCTTCCTGACGCAACCCTGGTCGCCTCTTACGACACAGGGATATGGTACACCTATTTTAACCGGGGTATACACCGGCCCAGTATACTGGTACTCATTTCGCCGACCTCGGAAGGATGACAGGCTGAGTCAACCCCCTGGTGTATTAATTCAGTGGCCCAATAGGGCTTGAACTCAGGACCTTTTGGATCCCAAGCCGCTGCCCTAACCACTGCGCCAACACCAGGCTTATTCATATCCCTTAATACCATTGTTAATTATTGATTGTGAGAGGTCACAATAATTAATTCTATTTATATTTCCCGTTTCTCATCAAATATATTTTGATCTTCCTCTATAAACACCTGCAAGCTCCCTACAGTACAAGGTGCAAAGAGATTGCATGGGCGAGCTGTGTAACGACGTCCCGCTGGTGTAAGATGGAAGAAGAATATTAAGGCAATGCCACAGTAATATCTATTTCAATTGTTGGAAAACAAAAGCACATTTTTGGCTCTGCGTTTGTGTTTCAAAACCAGTAAAATTCAATGGACAGGCACCAATGCAATCAAGCATGGATAAACGCTCTTCCTAAAAACTGAAATTCAAGCACTGGAGCACCAGTAGCCATGATTTTACAATACATTTTTTAATCAACATATCCTTTTACCATGATTAAAGGTTGATGGAGGTGCTTGAGCATTTATCAGTTGTAAGACGAGAGCATTAGGAGACATCATTGTGCATTTACATGACTTATGAGAACATCAGTAGACAATGGACAAATCAACACAGCATGTGGGATTCGAGGATTATGAGTTTGAGACTCAGTTGAGAACACTCAAACGCTTTTGAATATTTTAGTATATTGCCTCCTCCTTACTCAAAGTATTTGATCTCTCAGCACTGTCACGAGCCTGGCGGCTTTCCATCACTCGCTGAGGTCTGATAGGCCAGTGTTCATTACGACCTCGTAGTCAGGATTTGCTGAGCTGTTGCATTTACCTTGAGGCCATAATAAGCTAACAGTGCTTTAACTGCATGGCTAAGGTACTCGGTTTTTACATGCTTGAGTCAAAAGGACTGAGGTCGAGCCAGTTTTGCAAAATATAGAAATGCCTTTCAAACTCGGGCAATGAAAATATGTACAAGAATTCATTCTGACGTTTTATGTAATTTGGTCAGAAACCAAATGCACATCGAAAAGTCATTCAAATTCCGATTGCGCAAAATACATCTAGGCGTAATCATTTTGGAATTCAGATGTGGCAAAAACAAACATAGCACAAAGCTGTAAGCATCAAGGAAAAATATCAGGGTGTGGTCACAAGGTAATTTACAGACATCATTTATACAAGAAGGTATCATTCTCTGTCCACATGGGGTGAATGAACAAATACCAGCAATTTTGGAGCTTATAATCTAACGATTAGCTGCAGTATACTTGTACATTCTACATGGAACCCCACAAAACATCGACCTATATGCAGACATACATGAATACCGCACACAAAACACGGTGAAGGGAATGTTGGAGAAAGTTTGTGCCAGTTTCTTTCTTGGTACTACCAAGGCCTGAAATGTTTATCGATTCATAAAGCTTGTGTGTGAGGAAGGAATGACCTGAGATTAGATTTTCAGTCTCACAGCTTGTGCAGAATTCAGATGAGCACATGTGGAGAGTTGGCATAGATTAATGGCACTAATGGCAGCCAAGTCCTTCAGGAACTGGTGCATCGTATGCCTTTGGGACTGTGGAGAAGGAACGCCCATCATAGGTGCAACACTCAATGCATGGTCTGGCAGGAGTACATACCATCGACACAATGAACTCGAACAAAAGGCACAGGATCGGTGTGCAACACAGAGTGAGCAAAGCTTCATCACGAATCGCTGTGTGCTAAAGTTGCATGCTCAACATTTGTGTGCTGAATCAAATAATTATTCTCAGACATCCTGGCACAGGACCTGTTTTGAACCTGACCCTGCTGCAAAGATTTTTGAAGTGTAGGATATACGACTATGGGAGCTGATTTATTTATTTTTTTATTTTTTTTTGAGGGTTGAAGGGAGGCGGATTATAGAAGTTTCTGGCCCAGCCAAGAAGGAAGGTGGAGTGACCAGGTATAAAAAGTAAAAGGTGAGCAGCGGTCTGACTCGATTGTCGGTGTTTTGTGTTTCATGCTGTCCAACCATCTTGCTATCCCAGAGTTTGCAGCACAGCAGAAGCTGGAGATTTGTGCTGATGTTTGGTGATGAAGGCACAGTCCAAGGAGTGATCATGTGTGGGAAGCTGTTTTTTTTTTTCTCTTTGAGACCTGTGTGCATGATGTTAAAAGCATAGAATAACCTCATTCTGTGCTCAGTTTCAAGAAAGCAAAACTACTTTCCTCTTCTTGCAGCTGGTCAGTGATGAACTGGTCAATTTGACTGTGTGGATGTGAGATTCAACTCCCCCCCCCAACAACTCTCCACACTTCCATGACAAAATGGTGTTGAGGTGTGGGATTATAATACCTCTTCCACAACATTACTCATCTGTAAATGCAGGAAAGACCTGATGTTAACGTTGAGATTTTGTACAATAGTGCAGCAGATAACTGCAAAAATACTTCGGTTTGTGATGCAAGCATGAAATTTTGCAGAAATACTCTTTGAGGTCCACTTTTTTCAAAAAAGGCGCTGGCCACACAAATTTCCAAGATGGCGACCATTTTTCAAGATGGCCGCCATATGCACAGAAAATTCCTCTTCTGCAGCTAAATATTTGAAACAAAACGCAAAATTAAGGGTGTAAACCAAAGTTTTTTTTTTTTTTTTTTGTATCTAAGATTTTGGCATGATTATTCTTTGTTATGTAACACCTCACAGCATGGTTGTAACAAAGATGGCATCCAAGATGTCTGCCGCAAAACCAAAACAATGTTCATATTTCAGGAAATAATAGACTCAGTTTTTGGGATCAACTAATTAGGTGGACATGGTTTTAGATTCCTCGTTCCCATGCATACTGCTGAACAAAGATGGGAGTCCCAGATGGCTGCCACAATAGCTATAAACCATTGTTCACGAACTAGCATTTGGAACAAAATCAAGATTTTTTTTTTAAGGTTTACTAACCTGACAGATATGGACAGAAAAATTCTTCCCATTTTGCAAAGGGAAAATCAACCATGGACGGTTAGTCGTCATAGGAGATGCTGAGGCCACGCTCATGCAGCATTTCTACCAGGCTTCTCTTCCTGGTTTTGGCAAAGATAGAGAGACCCATGTACACTGGGAATGGTGTTTCTCTGTCTTTGGAGTGTCTGTGTGTTGCTGCTCCCTCTTTGTATCGGGAATAGCAGCTATACTGCAGCAGCTGGGAAATTGCCTGGTCAGACTTTGAAGCCCCAAATCTCAGCTGCGATTTGATGTCTGCTCCATGTTCAACCATCCCGACGAATTGAAGGAGAATGGGTGGTATAGCATCTTTAACACAGCCTTCAGGAAATGTGCCATTAAATCTTGATTGATGGTCTAGTATGCGTCATCTCAATATTTTTGCAGCTTTCGTCATCACAAGTGCATCAGAGTATTCTGATGCTTTTGATAGTGACAAAGCCACATCTTTCTGGAATGCTAAAAGCACACCTCTTCCCTTTTTGTGAGCTTCAAGCTCAGGGATTTCAGCCAATAATTTCTCCTTTAATCTGGTGGTATTGACAGTGGGAGTATCAACAGCCAGTTGTGCCAGACGTTGTTGGTATATCTGCAAGGGGGAAGACTGTGGGACCGTCTGAATCCAGACTGATTTCAACAATGTAATTCACCAATTCCGAAAGAACCAGTAGGTACACATCTGGTTCCTCCTTAGTTTGATGTGAGTCTTTCTCAAGACTTCTGAGATGGTATCTCTCCCTGTTATACAGAGCAATGAGACAGGCACGATGGTATTTTAGTTCCTGGGCAATGGCATCTCCACCACCCAGTTTTGCTAACAACGTGCCATCATTCAGTGTTTGAGCACACTCGTGCAGCCTCTTGTCCAAGTTCATGGTCATAACTTGCCGAAGGTCAGATTCAGGTGATGTCTTTTCACACATTGTACATACTTGACCATCATGGCTAGTTCGTCGCTGCTTCACATGCCCTTCATCTGAATCACTACCACGAGAGTCGGATCGACGTTTCTTGGCACGATCGAGTTTAGTGTTATTAAATAACAACCGACAACTCATGTGGTACTTTGCTTAATTTCTTCTCAGCATTGCCTCTATACCTCCACCCTCATTCAGTCTAGCTGGGTCTAAAATCAATGGGAGTGCACTGATCTCATTGAATAGAGGTATATTGGTCGCTAGCATAGTATACCCATCATGTCCCAGAACATGATGGGTAGGAGGGGAAGTCAGGGCTTCATTCTTTTTGGCAAAGACAGCATCTAGTCCAGTCTGTTTGCCTCTTGGCTAAAATTGGATTCGCATCTGCCATTTTGATTAAGGCCGAGGGTTTATCCTTTTACCACCTTAATCAACGCACATTCCTGTATGGGATACGACAAGGTTCGGGTGACCTACATCTAGCCCGATCATTCATCCAGTGTCATTTAAGTCCCGTGTGATCTGTACACCATTCGGGTAACTACATGAGCAAGTCATGTATAGCCCCCTTACCCTTGGCTCGGCTCTCCCGCGCTGGCACACCCTGTCAATTCAGGTGCGGCTAACTAAATCTAGTAACTACAAACTACTGTTTACTAGCTACTGGATATGGGGCTGTTAGACAGCATTTGGGACACTAAACTAAACTATACTATAACTACTAGTCTATTACTACAGCATTAGTAAAACTAGATCAGCTGACACTGAACCCCATGCTGAGTTACACAGCAGTGACGTCACCAGTGTGTCCTGGTTGTGCGCCGACATCACTCTATAATTATGCTAAGCTTTCTTCCACCCTCTAAAATGCAATCTGACAAAATAAGTAATTCTAATGAAATCCATTATCTTTATTACCTATTTGCTGACTTATAGTACTTAGTATTTCTATGTTTATTCATTGATGAGTTATTTTTAAGTTTTACGGCGGCCATATTGGACGCCATCTTTGTTGTGACAGGTAATTTTGCAATATATGACAAACAAGTGAACATTTATGCAATAAATCAGAAATAAAAGTATTTTACCACTAAATTTTGTGAAATGATAAATGATTACCAGCTTGATTTTTCTGGAGATACGGCTTCACAGCCATTTTAATTTTCAGCAGGAGCAATATTTTTGCATAAAGAGTGATCCTTGGAGACTAGAGATCATTTATGTTAAATTTCATGCTTGCATCATAAGATATTCTGATGAAAATAAGAAAATATCTTCAGCACAGTTCCTGAAATATTAGGATTTATAGATTTCATGGCGGCCATCTTGGACGCCATCTTTGCTTTGACCATTTGATTATGCACTAGAGCCCAGACAACATTCCTATTAGATTCTTTGACCCCTAAAATCTAGGTATACGCTCAAAATATTGTCTTTAATCCAAATACTTGCTTTAGGAATAATACTTTTCAATTTGGATGGTGGCCATCTTGGAAAATAGTCGCCATCTTGATTTTTTTTCATGACCAGCGCCATATTTTAACACAGTAGATCAAAGAGTATTTGTGCCAAATTTCATGCTTGCATCACAAACCAAAGTATTCTAGGGGTATTTTGCAGTTATCTGCTGCACTACAATCACAATGGGTGCTTTAATTGATTATTCTGCACCCGGAACCATTAAATACACAACGTACTGTCATCTATCTATAATTTCAGGTGTGTGTGTGTGTGTGTGTGTGTGTGTGTGTGTGTGTGTGTGTGTGTGTGTGTGTGTGTGTGTGTGTGTGTGTGTGACCGCTGTTTCTCGACAACCACTAGTCCGATCTAATTGAAACTTGCCAGGTATATTGCTGGGGCCTGAGGATGTGCCTTTTCAAGGTTTGATATTAATCGGACAAGTGGTTCCCAAGTTATGGCCATTTATTTACTAAACCAATGACAGGACACGTTGCTGCGTAGGCGTGGCCGATGGGGAAAGGGCGCCGTTTAGTTACCAATGACAGGACATGTTGCTGCGTAGGCGTGGCCGTTGGGGAAGAGATCCTCAGCCGCGTTCCCCATCACGGGTTACAATGTACGGACTTCCAGATAGTGATGACTTACTGTATTCCAATAATTTCTCGATTTCTTATGCGCATTTATAGATAAACACAATGCTCCAATCCAGTCGTCATTTACGAGAGCGAAACAACGGCCTGTGTGGTTGTTTGAGTTTTTTTTTTTTTGCACATATGGGCACACACGTACGGCCACACACGTATGGGCACTCGTAAGCGAAGGAACGTCCTATGTGGTTGCTTCTGGCACGTGGTTTGAAAGTTATTTATTTTTTTTTGTTTTTTTTTTGCACGTACGGCTACGTACTAGTTTACATAAATGCCACAAGTAGGTATTGGCAAAATGTTGCATGTTTGCCTGATTTATTTCGTTCACCTGAACATGTTTTCATAATATTTTTGAATTTCATAAAATCAATGATTTATTCAACAAGGCATGCCTTTTCCAGATGGAGATACGGTCCCTCCACAACATGCCTCCTCTTCCTTTCTCTCCCCCATCTACTCCACCTAAAATGCTCATAAACATACGATCACAGCAGTATTTGGATGTTACACAAGATTATTAATGTGCTTCACAACACATCCGTGATGAGAACCATCATATGCCTTCAGTACATAAAGCTTGTAGGCGTTTGAATGTTAAACATCGGCCTTGAAATAGTATTTTTCTTACACAAGCCATTCTTTATCATGAAACACGGTGCCTTTCCTTTAGGAATGGACACATTGTCAATCCGAATCCATTGCATGGAACAATCTCTGGACGAAGAGCAAATAAAACGCACTATCTCATCGATAATTGATGACACACATTCTCCATGTCACACTTGTCAGTTACAAATGGTGTGATGCCTCTCTCGCTGAGTATCCACTCTTCAGCGTCATCCCATTTCTCAGTATCTCACTTGAGAGTGTTGCTGATCAATTCATGATGGTGACTACATTTTAACTTTCTATGATGTTAAAATGAGGTGAATTTTCAAAAAATAGGTTGGACTTTCACATTTTAAAATAAAAGCATTTTCTTGATTATGGACATTTACAAGCTATGTATGATTCATCATCATCAACATCATCAGCAGTAGCAGCTACTTTAATTTCACTGCTGGATGAAAGCCTCGGCATGTTGACGCCATGTCGCTCTTTTTCTTGCTTGCAGATGGATAATTCAAGGGAATAATTTTGATCATCCCACCTGACCTACGTCAGTCCAGATAGTGGGGCAACTTGCATAACAATTTTGCATTTTGTGAGGAAAGCACCAAATTTGGCACACTAGTAGTCTATCATATTATGAACAGATTTGGATATTGGGCCATCTCAAAATTTTTGATGGCAGTGGAAAATGGCTGCCACAGCCATCAGCGGCTGAATTTGAGATGGCCCAATATCCAAATCTGTTCATAATATAATAGGCTACTAGTGTGCCAAATTTGGTGCTTTCCTCACAAAATGCACAATTGTTATGCTATATTTAGCTAAGTTGCCCCACTAAGATTAGATCTGTGACTTGCTTACAGGTATCATGTAAACCTGTACTAACGTGTTCCATGGTCGGGTTGTCGGTGACTTAACCGTCTCCCCCACCAGGTTTTTTGGTGAGGAGGGTGTTTGGATATGGGCACCCAGCAGGATTAAAAACAAAACCTGTCAAAGGGTGGAGGAGCTCCTTGTGAGCCAACGGCCATCCATATCTCGTACCCAACTGTGTCTGCGGACATGCTCCTGCAGTTGGCTTACTTCTTATTCGGAGGTTGGTGGCAGGATTTGCACTCCGGCCACCGTAAAACCCTTCATTCCGCAAAACGCAAAGAAATCTGAAAACCCACTCCGTGGGAGTACTTCCCTTCGCAGGGCAGCTTACTGGAGGATGGGATTGTGGCAAAGCCTTCGGGACCCCCAATCTTTGATGATAGGAGGGAAACCAAGGGTAACATTCCCGGGTCAGATTGCGGGAGAGTTTTTGAGTGGTGCTGAGGTGTCGTCCACCAGACGGCGGTCTCCTTGGGTTAACCTGAGGCGGTCCCTTTGGGTGGGTGCCTGGAATGTCCTATCCCTAAGAGAGGATGATCACCTGTCTCTGTTATCATCTGAGCTCAAGCGTTTGGACATCGGGATTGCAGCTCTCTCTGAGGTTCGGAGACCGGATTGCGGCGAGACAATGGTGGGTGGTTACATCTACTATTGGTCTGGTCACTCTGATGGTTACCATTCCCAAGGCTGTGTCCAATAAGTAATGCTGCAGCTGTGTCCAATAAGCTGACTCCAATGATAACTGAGGTAACACTGGTCAACGAGCGTATTATGAGACGAAGGATTCGTCACTCTTTCCCTGGTCTCTTTATGCTCCGACTGAGGTGAGTGATCTCACTGTGAAGGATGCATTCTACACCACGCTCGAGTCTGTGGTTGATCAGTGCCCCAGACGAGATACACTTCTAGTCTTGGGGGATTTCAATGCATCGACTGGAACTGATAGGGATGGGTATGAGACATGTGTTGGTCCCCATGGGTCTGGAACTGTGAACCTGAATAGCACTATGTTCCTTGACTTTGCAAGATGTCATGGACTTAGGGTGGCTGGTTCACGGTTTCAGCGAACACAAGCTCATCGCTGGACTTGGTATTCAAACGCAAGTGGTGTGTCAAAGGAATTTGACCATGTCCTCGTTGATGGTTGCTGGAGGATGATCCAGAACTGCAGGGACTACCTGAGTGCTCAGTTCCTCTATATTGACCACCGGCTTGTTGTGGCCACTCTGAAGTTGCACCTTAAATCCAGAAGAATGGTACCATCCCACCCTAGGCTGGATGTTGGCAAGCTCAAGGACGAGAGGGTAGCTGAGGAGTTTGCGAACAGGCTGAGTGGAGATTTGGGGGCGCTGGGTGCTTTGGGAGGTCCTGAAGAGTTGTGGGGTGCCTTCAAGACCACTGTCCTTGATGTTGCTGGTGGATTTCTTGGAACTCACTGTTGGGCAAAAAAGAATTTTGTCTCTCAAAGGACACTGGATACCATTGACCAGAGTCACAGGGCCAGGCTGAATGGCAGAGCTGAGCTGTTCAGGGAGCTGAGGCGTAAAACTGTACGTGCACTGAGGGTGGACAAGGAGGCTGATGTGTGAGGAATCTGTGAGGGGGTAGAGCATCACCTGTGGTCAGGTGATTCTCATCCTGCTTACAGGGGAATTCGTGCATTGCTTTCATCCAAGCCAATCCCTCGGTATACTGCAGTGGGAGCAGAGGGTGGTAGGCTCTTGACAGAGGAGTCTGAAGTGAAGGCCCGCTGGACCGGTTACTTTGAGCGGTTGTACGAGGCTGATCCCCCAGCTGTCGAGTTGGACGTCAGGGGTGTTACAATTCTTGTTGCTGACCCTCCAATCAACTGTGGTCCACCTTCGCTTGTAGAAACACGGGCTGCGGTGAACCGGTTGAAATGGGGTAAAGCTCCAGGGATCTGTGGCATCCATGCTGAACTTCTAAAGGCTGGTGGAAATGCAGCACTCGTGTCGTTGCATGCAGTTTTGTGCTCTGCCTGGAACACAGGCATCATCCCAACTGACGAAGAGGGGCCTTGTTGTCCCTCTCTTAAAAGGGAAGGGTGATCGCCAAGACTGCACAACTACTGAGGGGTGACGCTGCTCTCAGTGCCGGGCAAGGTCTTTGCTTGGATAATTCTTGATAGGATTCGCCACCATCTGCTTGAGCACCAGCATCCAGAGCGTCAGGCTTTACACCAAAGAGATCAACGATTGACCGTTGTCTTGCTCTTCGGGTCCTCACTGTATTTAGACGATAGTTTCGGCAGTGGATGCTTGCAGCCGATGTTGAGCTCTCTAAAGTGTTCAATTCGGTGAATCGGGATGCCCACTGGAGGATTCTTGGTCTTCGTGGGGTGCCACCAAAACTGATCGATCTGATGTCTGAACTCTACTCTGGTACTGAGAGTGCTGTGAAGTGTGGTGGTACCATCTCTGACTTATTTCCAGTTGTTACTGGAGTTCGTCAGGGGTGTGTACTGGCCCCCACACTTTTCAGCACTTGTATGGACTGGATTCTGGGGAAGATGTCAGAGAGATCAAGCTGCGGCGCATCGTTTGGGAATGTCAAGATCTCTGACCTTTATTTCGTAGATGATGCAGTCATCTTTGCGGAGACTTTAGATATCCTTTTGGGGGCCCTCGAGGTGCTGAATGAAGAGTCAGAGCTGCTGGGATTACGGGTTTCCTTGGTCAAAAGTAAGATCCAGGCTTTCAATGACATCTTGGATGCTACTGTCCTGTCTGTGCCTGTTTCTGGTGAGGATATTGAGGTTGTGGAGAGATTCACTTACCTCGGCAGTGATATTCATGACTCTGCTGGCTATGAGTCAGAGGTCAACAGACGTCTGGGTCGAGCCTGGGGAGTCATGGATTCACTGGATAATGGGGTGTGGCGCTGCCGGTACCTGTGCGGGAGGACGAAAGTCCGAGTCTTCAGGTCCTTGGTGCTTCCAGTCTTTCTCTATGGATGTGAGACTTTGACTCTGACCAAGGATCTGAGATGGAGACTTAATTCCTTTGGTACCAGGTCTCTTTGGAGAATCCTTGGCTATCGCTGGTCAGACTTTCTGTCCAATGAGTGGTTGCTGAGAGAGACTCAAATGAGATTTGTTACCTGCATAGTCCGTAAGCATCAGCTGCGGCTGTATGGACATGTGGCTCGTTTTTCTGACGCTTATCCTGCTCACCAGATTCTCTCAGTGAGGGAGTCTCGTGAGTGGAGGAGGCCAATGGGCCGACCACGTGCCTCGTGGTTGCTTCAGTTTGATCAGCATCTCAAGGAGATTGGGATGGGCCAGGCATCCACCTGGGGGATGGCCAGACGGAGGCCCCTGGAGTACCGGCGGAAAGTGGACGCAGCAACGCGCTGCTCTGGCGCATGCGCCCATACCTGACGTGACCTGACCCCCACTGCCTCCCCCAGCATTCTGGCCTATTATTCCTGGCTTCTCCTTCCATATTTCTTCCTCTCTAATTCCCCTGTCCTACATTTCTTAATCACAACTGCTTCCAATTATTTGTGAAGTATTTTTTCAATAGTTTTGAAAATTGCCCACATGTATCTAATTTTATCTTAGATGTGTGTGTGTGTATATGTATATGTATATGTATATGTATATGTATATGTATATGTATATGTATATGTATATGTATATATATATATATATATATATATATATATATATATATATATATATATATATATATATATATATATATATATATATATATATATGAAAAGCTCTTTCGAACCACGGACTCGCTCATTCACCGATATAAGTGTTTCCTATCTTAGAGGTGGAGTAGAAAGCTGAAATTTGGCAAACTGACATGACTCAAAGCCAACACTCCAGGAAAAACATCACAAAACAGTTGGAAAACGTTGCAAAGCAAAATATGCGTTAATAAAAGTCGACCCATGCAGTCTCGCACTGCTCACGGTGGGTCACGTGACCCAAGACAATGTACCTTACACTGAAAATGGTCGCTCGGCAATGCTAATGCGGGCCTCTTCCACCCCTTGTTTTGTAACTTTTGCCTTATTGACTATAAAAATTACTATAGCTGTAAACTTGTGAACTAAAAAGCTCATTCCAATCACTATTCTTGATTTACTTGAGTTATATAACTCTTTACAGAATGCAAGCACAATATACTTTATCAAATATATAGAAGCTCTCTCCCAATCCACATCATCGAATATATAAAATTCCAGTGCAGAATTCTTGCATACTGCAAGTAACCATGGGCATACGAGGCAAGGTTTTTGAGGGAGGCAGCTGCAGATATGCCCAAATGATGGCTATATTTCCCGAATGTATACTTTGCTGGCATGCAGATGTACTCTGGAAAGTGTTGTCACTTCCCCCAAGCTCAATGGCTGTGTTATTCGTGTGTGCGTGCGTGCGTGCGTGCGTGCGTGCGTGCGTCCACTATGAGCCATAGAACAAGTTTTTGTTCAAAAAGAAGTCCTTCCACCATCTCCCGTTCCCCCATTCCCCCTTCTTGCCACTCCTTGCTCCGGCTCCTCCATCGTTGCTCCCAGAGAGAGTGTGGGCATCGTCTCGACTCTCCCGGTAAAGAAATGTGCCAAAAGTTCCAGATCTCAATCGTAACCAAAATCTAATCAATTCGTCCTGTCCTTTAAGCTATCCACCCAGCAAGTTTGGTCCAAATCCGTCCATGTCTTTTTGTGATGATCGTTATTTTTCGTACTTTTCCTATTATTTTCACTTCAAAAGGATTACAATTGTCAGTTCCAAAAATGGAAAAATATATGAAAAATATACGTTGAGTTGTTAACCTCACAGGCAACCATTCTGTCATTTCGCGATATATTGTCAGTGATATTTTTATGCTCGAATTATAATCGCTGTACGAGCTATTGGTGGGGGGAGGGGGGGCAATTTGTTGACTTATGGAGGATACCCCTTCTGACCCCCCCCAACCCACCCCACCCCTGCCGTACACCCTTGCAAGCAACTATTCTGGCGAATCCTAGGTGTATCGATAATAATAAATGTGTGTGTCAGTGTGTCAGTGTGTCTCCTCCATAACTATAAAACCTAGCAGCCTTAAATCTTGCATGCATCCTAAGAAAACTCCAAGGAAGTGCAAGAGTGAAAATTGGTTGTTTGGGTTAATTTAACACCCCTTTTGAAGATAATTAATGGCATTATTCAGTTACCCTTTATCAAGGCTCATCCTTGGTCACCTCACTGTCCCTCGCTGGGGTCTTATTTCGACAGTTTTTTTTAGCCTGCTCAATAATGCCTTGACTTGGAACAGGCAGCAATGGTTTCTTCACGATAAAGTATATCTATTTTTTTTCCACTTTCCTCAATCATATTATCGAATGCCTCATCATCATACCCACAAATCACTGGATACATTGTAATGCTTATAAACGCCTGGAGACGTCAGTGTTCGTGGTTTATTTCATTTCTGCACATGCTATAACCTACACAATCTCTTAATCTCAGCTGAATTTCAAAATTTAAACTTCTTTATTGACTTCAACAGTAGTTCTGAAAAAAGGTGTTAATTTGGACAATTCGGACATTGCCTGCCATTTTGGGCGTCTCCGGGCGCATGTTGTTTCAATGACTGATCGGCAATTGCTAATCGCTTGTCAAGCCAGCCGTTCCTTATCAACCATTTCGTTGGAGTACTTGCTTGAGTGTCTAAGTCACTTGGTGAGTGCTCTACAATGCTCGCATTGTCATTGAATATATTGATCGACTTGAACAAAGTTCAGGACCTGCTCCCCTGCATTTGACTCGCATTGTCAAGCGGTGTGCATCAAGCAATGGCTGGCTCGCTGAAAATATGTAATTATATTTTACACGACGTTTCCCCATTTTGTACAATCTTTCATTGTACGACCCGTCACTTCGGCAGAGATGCTTACATATAAAACAAATTTAAATGCTTCGTTTTTAGAAGTTCCTTCAACCATTTTGTTGGAGTATTTGCTGCGGTGGTTAAGCCAATTGGTGAGTGCTCTTCAAGCTTCGATGGTGATACCATGGCACAGTTTTCCATGACGACATTTCCAGTTAGGAAGACCCCCTCTCTCTCTCTCTCTCTACCTCTCTCTCTCTACCTCTACCTCTCTCTCTCTCTCTCTCTCTCCCCCACCCCCATATCTCTCTCTCTCTCTCTCTCTCTCTCTCTCTCTCTCTCTCTCTCTCTCTCTCTCTCTCTCTCTCTCTCTCTCTCTCTCTCTCTCTCTCTCTCTCTCTCTCTCTCTCTCTCTCTCTCTCTCTCTCTCTCTCTACCTCTCTCTCTCCCACCCCTCCCCCTTCCTCTGTTCATATTGCCTTCCCTTCACACCGCATTCGCCTCTCCTGACGCTGCCTCACCTTCTCTTCCCCTCACATCATGCTACTCCCCCCCCCTTTCATGCTTACCTCCTCTCCGCTCCACCCCCCATGGACATCTCCCGGCAGTGTCCTCGTGTTATATTAGCGTGCTGTTTTAACGTAGCCCATTTCGTTCAATCCTGTACTACCCCCCCTCCCACCTTCTCCACATGTCACATGACCAAATGCAAGTTGAGAACCCCTTTCTTATGCTACCTTTATGATGTCATCACAGCCAATAATTGAAGAATCTCCTCAGTTTACTTCAACTATCATAAAACTATAAGAAATTATTGTAAATATAGTTCAGACAGATGGAAACTGTGACCCAAAATCCACTTTTGAGTACGTTGTGATGCTCCTGAAGGATATGACGTCATAAACAGTGTAATGAAGCTGCATACACTGGGTATTACGATGTCCTCATGATCCATCACAGAAGCTGTCGACTACCCTTTCTGGGCTACTTCTACATATTGCAGATGAAGGTCAGAACTGGTTGACTACAGCTTCTGTGATGCTGCACAACAGAACATGCTCTGTTGCCCTACTTCTACGGAAAATGTCACTATCCATGGCGTCATTTGGAAAATGACATCATCAGTTACAAATAAGAGTCGAGAAATGATATTTGCTTCAAGTGTAAATCAAGTTAGGTGATTAGTATCCGGTACTCACAATTGCTTTCCACACTGACACCGGCAAAGTGGCATACACTTCAAGGAGGCACCGACACACTTGCAAATACAACACTGCTTCTTGCAGCTGCACTTTATCAGCAGTCTACAGGCGGTGGAAACTGCAGGTTGCGTGATCCAGACGGGCTGCCAAGAACTATCTTCTGCGGTCCAACCAAACCTATTCGGCATGACATCACGACGTTTTGGTTCATCGTTGGTAACCCAGATACTCGACTGATACGATGCCCTCTTGAAATATTGATACAGCGCATCCTGAAATAATATGGAGGGAATACACAGGAATGTTTTCTGGAGTAATCGTAAATGTGGAATAATTTTTGTGAATATCGCAGTGCTTGAATTCGGCATCGCTACTTACCTGTGTTGGTGGTACACGGTTCAAACTCTTGATTGTCTTCTGACAGAACAGGTTCTTTCTGGTTTCATTGACTGAGTTGGAGTTGCCAGACTTATCATACAGCCGCACGACAAACTTCTCAAATGCCTTAAACTCGTGAGAATCACGATTTTTCCACCAGATGTACGAAGGCGTCCGTGACTTCTGGAGTTTCTAAGCATGCCTGCCACGCCATTGCTTTCCCTTTATTCATGAAGGCAGAAGTTGTGTCACAACCTGTTAACGCATGAAAGATGCGTAGCGCTCGTGATCTTGCTTTGCCGATGCGGTGATATAAATCGCTGATATGATAAGTTTGGAAGTTCCTTCCAAAACCAACCCATATGTTAGCGTCAGGGTGTTGCTGATTTACCAGATGGAACATTCCCAGCAATATGACAACCACATCCCTATCGACGATCGTATTCTTATTTCTCAGATGAGAACGATAATGGTTGTTCAGATTGACGAGGCAGGATGTGTGATATTTCACTTCAATGGCGATAAAATCACCACCGGCCACCCGTGACATCAGTGTTCCATCTTCAAATTCTGTCACCATCTTCCTCACCTTGCGGTCTGCATCAAAGGTGCAGAAGCTATGAAGATTGCCACCGGTGAGGCAAAATATGCACATTTCGGGTCCGATGCAGTGGCGTTTCGACCTGTCTACTGCCGAAGGAACTGCATTCACATTGTCTCGTTCCATGGAACGTTTCCGTGCCCGTTGTAGTTTTGTGTTGTTGAACTTGAGATAACACAATTTGTGCCAGGACGCACTATTGTCACAGAAATGGGCGAGATGGTTTTTACCAAATGGAACATTGCAGGGCATGCTTCTGATCTCGCTGAACTGCATCACATTTTCCAGGAATTTCCGATACGTCTCCTCAACACTTTCAGCACCTGCAACTGGGCAGTTGGTGGGACATTTCAGTGGATCCGACGTCGATTTGGCATATGACGCATTTACTCCACTCCAGCTCTGTTTCAACTGCATCCTGCTCCTGGGTCTGAAATTGATAAAAATGCATAGTATCCCCAGAATATTCTGAATAGTGTTCAGTGATGATGGTAAAATAGGGCAGATTAGTTTATCCGAATCAGCTAGCACATTAGGCACTGCCATCACAGTACCTATTGGGGTAATGGCACCAGTTTGCGTGGTTTCTTTTCGATTGTTTACAGCACGAAGAATTCATGGCCCTCACGTTAATGCTTGGGAACGTTGTTTGTTTACTTTTTTTTTTTTTACGACGGAATGAAGTTGAAAATTTGCTGAAAAAGGGTCCGATAAACCCGGGTTGCCCGTCAATATACAAGATTCCTATTCTTTACGATGATGTTCGGCTGCCTGGGCCTGTTGATCGAAGCTCTGTCCAAGATGCACTCTGCTTACATCTGAACAACAGCAAATCTCTGAAAATCAACTTATCCTAGTTAAGGGTTTTACTTGAAGAATCCAGATGCAGGCATACATATGTTATATTTTACCTTGCTCTGCATCGAAAATGATTCAGAAGCTTCATTAAAAAAAAAAATTCCATAATGCATTTTCAATGTGAGACATCCAAAATATTTACTGTGGAACTTCTGAAGCCGTTTCTCCAAAAGGGAAGTTTTTAAAGGAAATTGGCACATTTCTACATCAGATCAGTAAGGTTCTAAGCTCGGTATCCTTAATCCTACTCCCATCATCGACATCGATATGCCACGTCACCTGGTCTGGTGCATCTTGGATTGGACAACCAACCACCTATCTACCTACCTACCTGTTAAGATAGCCAAACTATTTATCAAGGAATGCAGATTTGAATCCTTCACCATGAAAACTGGTCCAAAATAGTACTACTAGGTAGGCCTAGTAGCCTTGGTAGTTCTTGCGCTCCATTGATTTTTTTTTTTTTTTTTGTCCATGACCATGCATTTTTTTCAATAATGGAACCGACTTTAACAACATATTTTTATCCCAGTCTACGAGTACATCCCGGGTTTATCCATCATAAACTTGCCTTTTAGCTGACCTGATCGACGTAGCCTTCCATTATTGCCTTTGATGGGTTTCAGTGGACAAAATTAATCGGACTGCCTTGAAAATCGTGCTCAAAAGCACTCTGTGGACGCCATTTTGACGATCATTGTTCGAGGAAACTGCAGTCCTCCGCCGTGATTAGGAGCATTGGAAGGGCCTGGTCGGTAACGCCACACCCAAATATTATATTGGCGCTAATTAACGAACTCGCAAATTAATTAGATGGCTCCTTGGCCAGAATTCATTAGTACACCACCTATTTTCTATGTGAAAAAAAATACACTTTTATCCGGCGTGTAACGGTAAAATTGTTGAGGCACCGCACTATATGTGGAAACAAAGCAAAGGACAAAATGGGTATAATCAAATAACTTGCTAAGTTGGTAAAAGTGGAAGACGAACATGCTGCACAGACAGCCTGTCATCCATCCCTGACCAATATGCTGGTTCTGATACACAGGCGGACAGTTCCATTCTGGGGATGGCAGATTCATTCTGCAATTCAAATGTCCATCCATCAGAACATCTCTGTATTGGCATGTTCCATGTCGAGGCCATTCCTCATCCTCACATACCTACCTCTACCGTAGAGCTGGCAGGATGGCCTTGAGGTGTGCACACTTGCTTCTAAGCTATCTCGCCTGAGTTCAAATCTTGGCATAGGTATAAACTTTCATCCTGGTGTTTCATAGGCAGGGTGACTCATCATTGTGTGTGCTGTGTCTGCCGACATTAGTTGGTGGATGTTAAAGAACCAATGTTGTCCTTCATGAAGAGTAGGTGAGCTATCGCTGACACCCTGAAAAAATTCCAAATTCCTGCACTAATCTACGACTGCTGTATAACTATAAACCACCCAGTATAGCTCTTGCTAAAATATATATATATATATATATATATATATATATATATATATATATGTATATATGTATGTATATGTATATATGTATGTATATATATATATGTATATATGTATATATGTATGTATATATATATATGTATATATGTATATATGTATGTATATATATATATATATGTATATGTATGTATATGTATGTATATATATGTATATATGTATATATGTATATATATATATATATATATATATATATATATATATATATATATATACACAGTATATTAAAAAAAAAAGTTGCTTTGGCAGCACCGACACTGTGTAACAGAGTATGGTACATCAGAATCAGAACCTCCACTGCATTGGCTGAGCAGAGGTGCTGACTTGTTTCCAATGTGGTAAAGTGCCAGTGGACACACATTTCTGATAATGTTCCACTGCGCCGACATCCTGCATCATTGAATTTGGGAATTTCCTCATCGTGCCAATCGCACAAGGATGTCAAACACAATATCCAATTTGAAGGAACAGTCAGCTGCAATTCCACAGGAAATAATTTTATTTGATTAGGTTTTATCCCATCAAAACCTTCGGGAGTACAGTGATTTACAACATCATACCTCTCCAGTGTTGCAACACAAATATGGTTAAGTATACACCTGTTGAAAATAACACAAGTACCTGCAACGATCCGTGTTTATTTTTATTCCAATCGTACTTTTTCCACATCTATTAAAAATAAACCCCCATGCATTCAAAATATGTAGATGGCCCGTAACCAAACTGCAACAGTAAAAGCTAAACAAAGCTGAATGCAAGGTTTAGTTTGAGGAATGTCAGACATTTAAAAAAAATCATGTCATGTTACTGTGCAAAACTTGACAACATGAAAAATTCATGTTGTCAAGTTTATTTTTTTTTTAAATTAATTAATTTATTTTATTTTATTTTCTTCTTTAAATTGCTGTGCAAATGATATCTGTTGAAAGACCATAAAGTATGGCAAAATATATCAAAAAACCTATATCAAGAAAAGCAATTCGTGGCCGAACTGTAGCCAAGCAATGATTCACCAGTCGTTGTGACAATTTAAGCGACAAAGCTCAGAGGACACAATTATTTTGAAGAGTGACACACCAACCAAACACAGCTACGGATTATCACATTCCGTGACTGCAAAAACTATTAGCTTTTTCTGTATCGAATCCTCAGGTTAAAATCACAGCACTCTTTCACTTCACACATCACACACTGAGAATATCGAGAAGAAGACATCACGGTCCTTTTGCCCCTCGCCTGTCCCATAATAAAACTTTTTGTTTTGCTGCTTAGGATGAGTCTTCATAAGAAGACACCAATTTGGTAGTCAAGTTATCATGGATGTGAAGATTGTTACTCTCCCTTTTGTTCCGTTTAATTTTGCATGTGTAGCATTACATGTGGATAATGTTACAATTCCAAAGGGAGATCGGAGAAGCAGAAAATAAATACGTTGAGTGAAGGCAAATAGGGGTTGTGGAAAAAGGCAGCAGGGTGGTCGTAGAAAATTTACTCAAGGTTGCTCCTCACCTGAACCAAACAAGTTTGTGACACGGTGAAACTGTGGGCCACATCTTTTCAACATTTGCTCATAATCGGCCTCTGATCCATCATCGTTGAATGCTTTCAGAGAGCTTAGTGAACTGGCTAGTGAGCCAATGCCTTCAAAGTCATAGAGCAGGTAAGAGTCGAAAGGTGGAGCAAAAGCATCCCTATCTGCCATATCAATGCTCTGCAACAAGGGAGGATGGCAGCAATTTATAGAGAGGTAATCACCATAAGTCTTTTCAAACCGAACGTGTGCAGCATACGTGTTAGCCCTGAAGCATCAAGCACATTACCACAAGCGATGTCATTATCACCAGTAATGTGAGGGTGCAAACATTCCCACCTGATTAATGAAGTTTCCCATATCTTCAAGCCGGAAAGGGCCTCCCGCAGGCTTTCCCGTTTGTAGTTGGTAAGGACGTTGAAGCCAAGGAGTTCCTGGAGGAGCTACTGGTGTCATAGTGCAGCTTGGAACACGCAGAGCTGTTACATCAAAGGCATCCTGCAGAATAAGACATATTAATTGAAATTGTTTTTTTGAAATCGCCATTTTATATTCAGTGGATCCAATCAGCAGAATGTTGATTCTCCGATGCGAACTGCGGTCGGAAGCAAGGAGGGACAAGAGAACACGCCTACTTCAAATCAATGTTCTGTTGATTCCATCTAACGGAGAACGACAAGTTCCTTCAACGGCTGACTGTTCCTTCAAGATCAAGACTAGTTTTCCATTTAATTTTATACCAGTACCTTATTCAAGATGGCACAAGCATACCTCACAGTGACAAATGGGGAGGTGAGCAAGAAGTACCCTCGTTTTTTTTTTTTTTTTTTTTTTTCATCCTGAGATTACAGTCTTTTCTTAATACATGATGTTTAAGTAAAGCAGTACATGTGTTGGGACAAAAAATATCTAATAGTGATATGTTTTTAATTTTGATGAACATCCCTGACCAATGCTCTTTACAGAGCATTGGTGCTGCAGTCTCTTGTCAAGGGTTGCACTGGGTGGTTTGCCATTGCCTTCCCAGCGTTGTTTGTCCATACTCTATCCTTTTAAATGGTGACCATCAAGCAAGGAAGCATCACATACCATTTTTTAAAGTCTGGCATGACACAGACAGGGTTTGAATCACCGACCACCCTGACTTAGAGCAGATGCTTTTACCATTATGCCACTGAGATTGGTTAGTAATAATAATAGTAGTAAGACTAATAGTTACCACTTTGGAATGTGCACTCGACTATGTCACCTGGGACGAGCAGGATAGCTTGAGGTATATGTACTCGTCTTTGAGCTGTCTCACCTGGGTTCGAATCTCGACCCTACTATAAACTGTCACCCTGGTGTTGCACATATAGGGTGAGGCATCAGTGTGTCCCCCATCATTGGGATGGACGTCAAGACAGAAGACTCGTCTGCCAGCACTGGTTGTCGGTGGACGTTAAAGATCCCACGATGTCTTTCACGAAGAGTAGACAAGTTATCTCTGGCACCCTGACCGATTTACAAATTCCTGCTAAAACTCTCTCTCCAATCCACACCCAGCAATCATGCACGGCAAGTATACCATGAGAGAGGCCTTCATCCTGCAGTGGACTGAAAAGCAGGCTGCTGATGCCACCTGGTAAAAACTCTACATTAACCAATTTGCTGTCTGTTCATCTATTAAACGTCTCAGGAGACATATTTATTAAAGCCAAAATGTCAATTTTTACCTGCTCCCACCCCATCTGTCAAACACATGCCCTTTCCTACCCCCTTCCCTTGGCTTTCCTCCCATCCCCTTCCAACCTACATTTTCGAAAACACCCACAAGGCCACACTCCATTATTGTCCTTTCTCTTTTCTTTCATCCCTATTTCTTTTCTCAGTTCTGCTCATGCCCCACCAATTTGCACTTAATACATCACCCTCATCTTCCATTTTTGCACACTTCATACAATGGCCTTTAAGATTTAATTACGCTTTTTTTTTGTTACATTCCCCCAGGCAAATGGAATATTTGTTTTTGTAATTTTCATACTCTTGTTTGTATATCTGCATATTTGCTTTTAAAATATCCATAATTTGTACATTTGATTTTGAAATCTTCATCGCCTTATCTCCAATGTCCCAGCAAATGCTAAAACAATGGTTTATATGCAATAGAAAGCGATTGGCTTACATTGGATTTTTAGCGAACCTGGAACTGTTTCATGGAGCTTATATCATGTTGAACCTCCGTATACTGAACACATCATCTTTCATCCTTCAATTAACATTTTCAACTTCTCTAAAATGGTGGGATTTTTATGGAACACAGTAGAAACCTTTTTTATAGTAGATATGAAAGTTTGTTTGAGCCATCTGTTAACTTGCATTGTAATTAAGCTATCATTTGGTCAAAAATTGTCGGAGTCATTACGCAAATTCTCAACTTGGGATTTTGATCAAAATTGGTGATCAACCTACTCTGTAAACCCCAACAAAGATATGTAACGACCTTCTACCAATATATTTTAATTTGGTCATTCCAGAGTTAAAATCTATCATAATTTTGATATCCAGGCATAAAACTATCATACATACTTTTTATTGTTTTTCTGGCAAAATTGAAAACAAATCTTTATGGCTCAATATTATACCACTGCCTCAGGTCATCAACCCCCTGCCCCCAATACATACTCATGATTTTTTTTTTCTATCCTCATTAATGTTCTACAAGCCCACCCATTCCTTTCCTGGTTGTTGTGTTTTCCTTACTCTCCCTCTTTTTTTCGTTTTTTGTTCCATTTCCATTTCATCCACGGTTTTTCCATTCCCCCTTCTTTTTGTGTTTGAGCTTGCATCGAGTTTGTTCACACCATGTCCCCCCCCTCCGCCCCCCCTTCCCCTACTTTTGATCTCAATATTCCCTTCAGCCATTCTTCTTTCAAATGTCCCTTTATCCTGCTGTTGGTGGATTTTCCCACATATGTTCTTCTTTTTTTTTTGTTAAGTTCTGGTCTATTCTGTGTTCAAGCTCATCCAAGAGCCTTGACTTTGTATACAATTTTTTTTTGGGGGGAATACTTGGTGCAGCGTGAACATGGTATTCTGGCTCCATTATTGCAGACCATTCTTTTCCTTAGACATTTTGTTTTATGAGCAACAGACTCAACACTCTTCCTGCAACCCAGTTTTGTCTTTAAAAATGTCAAAGGAAGGTAAAAGTATGTTTTTCACTGTTATGAAGGGTGTCCCTTTAAATAGATGCGTATTTTTTATTTATCGGATACAACAAGCAAACACAACTTTCCATTTGAACCTTATATGGAACAGTTAGAATAATGTTTGATGTCATATTTAGTACTCAACATTATCCACCTTCTTTCAATTAATGTTCGGTTTCTTTTTGTTTCCTCTCTCAGAGTGCACCATGGCAGGGTACTTGAGTTTGGAGGAAATGCACACAATAGCATCGTGGTTTGAGGCTTATGAAAGTGTTGTGGCTGTCCCTGTAAAAAAATTTTTTTGTGGGATTTCGTGAAGGACAGACTTTATGGCATGTACCCACAGTTCCTGAATGAGCTACGAGATCGCACCACAAATGCTGTTCAGGGCATATCCCGCACCATCTGTGCAAAAGCAATGGACACTTTAGTACAATGTTTCCAGACGTGTATTGAATGAGAGAAGGTGGACATGTTCAATACTAAACAAAACTTAAAACATTATCTAACTGTTCCATCTTGAACTGGAAAGTTGTGTATGCTTGTTGTATCAATAAGGAAAAAACAGGTACCTATTTAAGGTACATTGAAAAACAAAAGTTCTTATTCTCTTCTGGTTTATGCATATACTTTAATCCCCATCTTCTCCCTCCAAATTGATCCTTGTCATTCATTCCAATTAACCATTCAACAAATGAGGCAGTTCAACACCAAGATAACTTTTGAAATAAAAAAGTACTTAATATGCCTCGTGTTTGTGCTTTGTCCTGCCTGGTCCTGTTCTCCTCCGCCTTGTTCATCGTAGTTGACAGCATTTTCCCGCAGATCATTGGAGGAGGCCCGGTGAATCAACACGATGTCAGGGTGTGGCCGAGTGCATCGTCTCATGGTCACTGCTTTCACCACAACGAGCACTGTATATCACAAATAGAAACAAGAAAAACACTTACTTTACCGAAATCCGTTGGGGTTTTTCTCTTGATAAAATGAGACTTCCCAAACAGTTGTATCACAGTGACTCCATTGTGTCCGTTTGCTTGTCTACAGTGATAACTTAAACAGTTATATAGCTAATGAAGTACAGGAATAGGTGATTCAGCTGATCTCATGTGTGCTTAGTCGCCTTCCAGCACTCTTGATATTGCTAGGTTTGTAGGGTAGATGGAGGAATTTCATCAGAAAGATAGGATTGTACAGAGTAGCTTGATCCATGGACGTGTAGGAGACATCTCGATGTAAATTAAGTAGGGAAACTGTGAGCTTAAGTGTTATGTTTCACCACACAAGGGGTGGTGCTGTGTTAATTAGGTAGGGATTCAGTATAATTTCCCGCAGTATGTGATTGCCCCGTGACCTTTTCCTATGTTTTGCATTGCAAGACCGGCAATAATAAGGGATCATGTCCTTAAACCAACAACAACCGAGCTGCACGTACCAAGCAGGCAAGAGACCCTGCCTCCAGGGGGACAACTAGCAAACCACTCCCCTGGAGTGGAGGGAAGTTAGGTTCAGAGCGGAACGTGAGAAGGAGCGGGAGAGAAGCGAGTGAGGCAGGGGATGGTGGTTGAAAGAGAAGGGCATTACGGCTGGCTTCCCCTTGACACGGTAAAGAAGACTGATTCTTGTGTTCGTGCTGAGGCGAATTGGCTCCCATGGTGGAGCAAGATGTTGGCAATTGACTGTTGGCTGCATCGTGTGCGACTGTGCCTCGATGCCTCGTGTTATGCCATCGGAGAGGGAGACGGCACCATTCTGCAGAGAGCAGCAGCGTCGGCAAGTGCGGTTGACGGAAGAAGCTGCACGGCCGTTTCTGAGCAGTGGTGTTGAGTATCGCAGCCAGAATTGCCTCCCATACGTTTTCCAGTCCAGAGAGCGGCTGGGCGCCATTTTCCCGCACAGGGACGAAGCGGTTTGGTGATCTTGAAGCTTCTG
>NC_140967.1:30760025-30802525 GCF_056783735.1 Eptatretus burgeri | reverse complement strand
CTTGTTTTTGTGTTTGTGTTTCCGGGGCACGAACACAGCTGATTTCATGTATGGGTTGGGCATGATGAAGTGTTGGTTGTGTGGGTATTGAGGTTCTTGTTGGGTTTTGTGAACATGTGGATGTGGTGTTTGGGATTGGGTGTTTGTTGCTCACCTTATCCAGCCATTTGCACCATCCAGTTTTCGCCATTTGCATGAGAGGTGTGTATTGTGTGGGTACGTCCACAGTCTCCCCCGTTAGGTCACCCTCCCGGCTCTTCACCTGCCACGCTTCCAAAATCAACCTGTGTAGTTTGTTAGATGTAGTGTCCAGGACACGGGTCCCATAAAAGTCAAATTAATGGCCAGATTGCAGTCAATGGTGTGCTTTGGCTGACAGGATCTTCTTTTTCTTTCGGGAAGTCAAAAAAAACAAAAAAATTAAATCAATAAAAAAAGCTTGTCAAAGCAGCAAACTAACACCTGAAGATATTGTGAGCTTGCTGGAGATGTGTCTGAACAGCACGACCTTCATCTATGATGGTGCACACCACGGACAAATATTTGGCACAGCTTTGGGTTCACCGGTCTCTGCTGTTCTCGCTGATTTGATGATGGAGGAACTCGAACAAAGGATATTTGAGTCTCATGAGACTTGGCTGCCATGGTACTAAAACAGATATGTAGATGACACCTTCGTCATTGTGCAGACAAACATGGTAGACCACCTATTGGGACAACTTGTCCAGGTATTCCCCAGCATTAACTTCACAATGGATTTTCAAAAAGAAAGCAAATTGGCATTTTTGGATGTGAAGGTTCACCGTAAGCTTGACGGCTCCCTCAAGACTTTGGTTTACAGGAAACCAACCCACACCACAGATTACTGGATTTTAACTCCTGCAACCCAATCTCCCACAAACGCAGTGTAGCACGATCCTTAGCAGCTCGGGCATGGACGCTGTCATCTTCCAATGCCGAGGCAATTAAAAAAATCAGATTAGTTAGAGGAGTCCTGCTCAAAAATGGGTACAACAAGGGGATACTCCCCACCTTAGAAGAACCAAAACGGGCAGAACGGAAGGAGCCAGACACACTTGGGTACTGTGTGCTGCCATACTACCCGGGCCTTTCAGAAAGGATTGGCAGGATAGTACGTGGTGCACAGTTTGGCGTTGCCTTCAAGCATCTACACACCATTGGTAATGTCATCTCAAAACTAAAGAACCAAATTCCAACTGGTGATAAATCTGGAGTGGTTTACCATTCACCATGAAAAGAGTGTCACCAATTCTACATTAGTGAAACTGGAAGGAATTTGAAACAATGTCTAGACTCTAGATGAACATGACAGAGCAATTAGGCTTGTAAAGGTGACCCAGTCGGCCATAGCATGTCATTGGCTGCAATCTGGCCATAAATTTGACTTTGATGGGACCGGTGTCCTGGACATTACATCTAACAAACGACACAGGTTGATTTTGGAAGCGTGGCACGTGAAGAGCCGGGAGGGTGGCCTTGCTGGGGAGACGGTGGACGTACCCACACAATACACACCTCTCATGCAAATGGCGAAAATTGGATGGTGAGAATGGCTGGATAAGGTGAGCAACAAACACCCAATCCCAAACACCACATCCACATGTGCACAAAACTCAACGAGAACCTCAACACCCACACAACGAACACCTCATCATGCCCATCCCAGACACGCAACCAGCCATGTTCGTGCCCCGGAAACACAAACACAAAAACAACAAGCGCACACACGTGCTCACCCACACACATACAACACCAAGTCACATGTAAATAAAAACAAAAAAAAAGAGAGCAGAGCACCCCATCAATGATGTGATTTGACGTTTGTTTTTGCTTTTGCAAAATAAAAGGCCCATGATCTATTGGACCCGATGAAGCTGGCTGTGAAGCGGGCGAAATGTTGCCCTGAGACCGGGTCTGCTCTCGCTTTTTTGCTCAAATTAGCGGAGTCGATCTCGTTTTTACTTTTCATTGGAAGCGCCTTCTTCTTCTTAAAAAAAAGAAAGAAATATATATACATATATATACATATATTAGATGATGACATATTCACACTTAACAATATCCACACCTATCAGAACATCTCAATATCCTATCCAAACAGCACAGCTTGCACATACATCCAATTTGAAAATGCAGTCATATCAACCTGAAACTTTGCACTTCTTTGCTGCAAGGCAAAAAAAAGAAATGATTACATTTTGATGCATTTATGCAATTGTATAGTTAATGTCTCAAATTCAAGTATGCAGCTTTTCATCAATAACTCCATAATAATAATAAGGAGGATGGTGCAATTCTACACACCCTTTAAGCCTGAGTCAAAGAGGAGCTGATGAAACTTAGGTACAATTCTGCAAAAGTGAAATGGAATTGTGCTCGACATGTCGCAAGAAGAATTACAAACTGGTAACCGAGAGAAGCACCTGAAAAAACAGAGGTAGACAAAAGATTTGATGGAGATTTACTGGAGTACAATGGCCTCAGATTTCATTGACGAGAAGAGAATGGCACATGTTGAGGGTGACCTGGAGTTGACTAAATGGGCAAGTAAAGCAAAGACAACAATTTCAGAACTAAAGAGGAGGAAGCTTTGTGTGGCCTATGCGCATCGCTAAGGTGTGGCAGAAGCTTTATGACAGACGAAGTCTTGGTGCATTTTCAGACTGGTATCACAAAGGTCCTGGGTTTGAGTACACAGGAGAAATCTCAGTAGTCAGTCTGTGAATAACGTTTCATTCTTGTGTTTTACCCCCCTATTGTCATTACCAGCAGAGTACCTACCGTACAGGCGATTTTGTTCCAAGCAGCAGCACGTTCTTCTAACATACCTTTATTTAGGCGGTGCATAGGCAACTGACAGCTGCATCAATCAGTCCCGAAAAGAAAAAAAAATACACACTGCTTATGATTAACAACACCTCAATGCACTGTAAAAGATGGGGACTGGAATACTGCAATGTGAAGGTTGGGGATGTACACTACCCTCTCCCACCTGGAGCAGTGGCCTGGTGTTGGCTTAGCAGTTAGGCTGGTGGCTTGGGATTCTAGGGTCCTGAGTTCGAGCCCCAGGGGGTTGACTCAGCCTGTTATCCTTCTGAGGTCGGTGAAATGAGAACCAGTGTACTGGTAATAGGGACACTGCATCAGCACCATAGCTGCGCCCCTAACCAATGATGCAACCAGCAGCCAAAAAGGCAGCACACGATGGGAACCTGGAGCAGCGCTACAAGACACATGTTTACAGAGAACTTGCGTCCCACCCACCTCCTCCTGTCAAGGCCACTGGAAAATATAAAAACACCCCTCTACACAAATTGGGGTCATGCTGATCTTATGTAGCAAGTCTGGATGTAATCGGCCCCGAACGGTAGTAGGAGTACCGCGACAAACAAGCACATACACAAACACACTCGTCTGTGAATTATAACAATGATTACAAGGTAATAAAATGAGCAGCTGCTCTTCCTGAGTTGTGACTCACATCCAAACAATAGCACTGAGACAATGATGGCAATGAGAGCAGCCCAGCTGAGACCCAGGCCTGGAGTGCTGCGGAGCATGGCTGCATGTTGTGCACATAACCCTGTGATGTCACATTCACATGCAGTCACGTTGAGAATGTCCACAGAGAGCCTTGGGGGCTGTCCAGAGTCAGAGAGCTGGAGCATGATGGAATGCGTTCCATCAGGAACTCTGCCTGAGTGTGGCTTCACTTCAGCATGTGTTCCTGCATTCATAAGACACACATTATGCAGGAAAATAAGTTCAACAGAGATCAAGAAAAAAAATTAGTATCTTCATAAAATTATTCCTTCATCTCCAACTTGTTATTATTATATTTTGAATAGATACTGTATTGGACTTCTGATGTAGTTGATGGGCATACTTTTGTAAAAAATTAATTATAAACCATGTTCTTTAATTTTTTGTATTCATTGTCGAGGCTCGTATGAGAGCTCACAGACAACACACAGCAAGGGGGGCATGAGATAAGAGGGGCTGGAGTGGGGAGGATAAAACAGTGGGGAACAGAGACAAGAGGAGATCTGTGGAAGGGAGAGGGATGGGGCGGGGTACATTGGGGAATACAAGATGGACACTACAGGGACTTTCAGGTCCTTACACGACAGGGACTTTCAGAAAGGGAAGCAGGGAATTTGAAGGAGGTGGGTATGGGGTGGATTAACGGGGGTAGAAAAGGTCGAGGTTTTGGATGGGGGAAGAAAAGAGATGGTGGTGAACAGCTGTTTTGAAGACCTGGAGGGAAGAATGGGATTGAAGAGAGTGTGGGAGTTTATTCCAAAGGCGGGGAAAAAAGAGGAATGAATGAGTAAAGGTGAGCAGTGATTCGTGATTTTGGTAGTAATACCAGAAGGGGGTTGCTGACACACCTTGAGCACCTTGCGGAAATATGGGGGGGGGGGGGGAGAGACATATCTCAGACAGAGCAGGGGGGGGAGACATATCTCAGACAGAGCAGGGGGGGCACGACCGGAGAGGAGACGGTAGAAGACAGAAAGACCACCAACCTGCCTGCGGTGAAAGAGTGAGAGGCCCAAAGACTCAGCCTCCCCGTGGGAGATGCCAATTATCCTAAATGCCTTGGTTTCCACAGCATGAAGCCAAGAAAAGTGGGAGGCAGGAGCACCAGTCCGGAGGGGACAGCAGTACCTCATCAGGCTGCAGATGAAAGCTTTGTAAGTGGTCAGGAGCTCAGGTGGGCCGAGGAAGGACTTCGCACGACAGAGGATTCCAGCCGGCGACTGGCTTTGGCGGCCAGGTTGGAAATGTAGATTTCCCAAGAAAGATCAGGGCAGATAGTGAGACCCAGAAGCTTGAAAGAAAGGACTTCTTCCAGAGGATTGTTGAGAAAGTAGATTGGGGGCGGGGGGGGGGGATTCGAAATGTCCTTTCAGAGAGACATCATGAGGGTGTGAGATTTGTTTGACATGAATGTTATTCTCAGTTGTTTTGAATGTTATTCTTAGTTGTTTTGAATATTATTCTTAGTTGTTTTGAATGTTATTCTTTGTTTGACATGAATGTTATAAGCCGGATTATGATTACGATTGGAAAAAATAAGCATGAAGTCATGATGAAATGTGCATTTTATTTATTTAGCAGCAAATACAACCTGTTGTTTCGCTGACCGTATTAAGGGGGATAAAGAAAGAGGGAGGGAGGGAGAGGAGTGAGGAAGAGAGAGAGGAGGGGAGAGAGAGAGAGAGGAGGGGAGAGAGAGAGAGAGGAGGGGAGAGAGAGAGAGAGGAGGGGAGAGAGACCATCCATTATTATTAACATCCATATTATTAACCAGAGACCATTAACATCCATCCGAAAGACCGCACACATGTTGATGAATCACCCTGCCTGTAAAACACTGGGATGATAGTTAAGAGCTGGGTCAGGATTCAAACCCAGGCTAGACAGCTTACAGTGACCGTGCATACCTCTCAATTATTCTGCCATGATGTGGCGATTCATTGCTTTGCAACAACCAAAAACATTTGTTACTCATTGGAATCATCAAATCAATTTTGCCTTCGTCACTCCAGAGATATCCCATCAGAAAACCACACCGTGGTATTGCCATGGAAGCTTGTAGATGTCGAAGCTTGAAGAGCACTCCAAGCAAGCACTCCAATGAAAAGGTTGAAGAAACTTAGAAAAACAATAAAAATTGGGGAAATGCCCCTGGACACTTACCTGGTAGAACAATGATACTGAACAGGGTGTCAATATGGGATGGAATCAGCAAAGTGTCCCAATGAACCAATGTTTCAGCAAACACCTAATTTGGGGGGCAACATAATTGGACAAATGGGCACTTCTTTTTTAGCAGTTGGAACTGCTGCTGAGGTCAATTAATAAGTCTAAATTTTGAAATTCACCTGAGATTGAGAGATTCTGGAGGTTATGGCATGTGCGGAAATGAAATAAGGCCATGAACGCTGGCATCTCCAGGTGTTTATCAGCAATGCAATGCATTCAGCGATATGTAGGCATTCGATGATATGAGTGAAGAAAGTGAAAAAAAAATCTGTATTGTAAAAAACTGTTGTAGCCTGTTCCAAGTCAAGGCATTGTTGAGCAAGCCAATTACTTTTTAAAACGGCAAATTAGGACCCCAGCGACAGACAGCAAGGTGACCAAGGATGAGCCTTGATAAAGGATAATTAAACAATGCTGTTAATTATCTTCAAAAGGAGTCTTTAAATTGACCCAAACACCCATTTTTCATTCATGCACTCCATTGGAGTTCTCTTTGTATGCATGTAAAGTTTCAGGCTGCTCGGTTTCATGGTTCTTGAGCAGTAGAGGAGACATGCACACAATTTATTATTATAGCCTTATAGGTTTGTATGTAGTCTGTGGCTGCATCATTTTCTGGGGGCACAGTTGTGCTGCTAATGCAATGCCCCATTGCCAGTAAGCTGGTACTCATTTTGCTGACCTCAGAAGGATGAGGCAATCCACATGGTGTTAATTCAATGGTATGACAGGGACTTGAACTCAAGACCCCTGAGATCTTAATCCAGTCTCCCTAACCGTAAAGCCTACACCAGGCTTGATATATGCATTAACCTGTGAGATATTTCAATTACTGCACCAGAACAGGACTATATTCTTCCTAAATTTGACTCATCTGAATATTTATACTTGGTGTGTCGTCATTAAGGAGATTGCATTTATTTGTCATCTTGCTCGATTGCACAAGTCTGCCATTAACAGCTGCACATTTTCTTTCATAAAAGCGACATTCAAAGTTACTTTTCATGGGTTTGCTAGTCGACCTAATCACAAACGAGTGTCAAGTTGACATGATGAGGGAATGTATTTATGAAAATAAGGGACGGCTTTGTACTCATCAACATGTGAAAAGCAGAAGAAAAGAAAAGGCGAACATGGCATAACTGGAACAACTCCAAGGTATTGAATTTGCATGGAGCCAAGGCAATTGTGAGGATCACACAACCATATATAATTTAGCAAATTTAATAGTGAACAAGAAGGCAGTAGCACGGACGTCTGGGAGAACAAAGAAAGGATCAAAACTAAATATCTGTGATCGCAAAGTGATTGCCTATGACTTACCTTGGCCCCCGATCCCATGACCGCGATCCCATTTTTGTCGGACCGCGATATGACCTTGGCCTTCAACATTTCATGATAGAGTGCAAATTAAGAAATTGTGTCCCCATCTAAAATCTATCTATAAAACTTAACATCATGAAAATCGTTGGAAAATTATTCAAGCTCTGATCAAAAAGGGTTTTTTTGTTAATAATATCAAATCCAAAACAGTAGGTCAAGGACACTCACCAAATATCAAGTGCACAACTTCAGTGCTGGTACATTATTACGATGCAAAAAACATCTTGGAAGGTCAAGCAGTCTTTGATATTCCACAATGGCAAATTGAGCGACGACAAAAAACGCATTTTATTTTTTTCAGACAGCCATTTGACCTTGACCTTTAACTCAGAGGAGTGGTATGATGTAAATTAAGTGTAAATGTGACTTGCTCTCGGTTATCTGTAGAGGACAATGTCGTTTTAATCGGACAAACCTTAGTGGAGTTTTGTGATAAATCTTTAAATGACTATAATTGGGTCATGACCTTAAAAATTAGGTCAAGTAAAAAAAGCATTATGTCAACCCTGCACATCTGTTATTCCCATTATTGAAGCAAAATTCAATTCCAAAAGTCCTTAGACATTGGATGTCCTTAGACATCCTTAGATCACGTAATTTAAGTGTAAATGTGACTTGCTCTCGGTTATCTGTAGAGGACAATGTCGTTTTAATCGGACAAACCTTAGTGGAGTTTTGTGATAAATCTTTAAATGACTATAATTGGGTCATGACCTTAAAAATTAGGTCAAGTAAAAAAAGCATTATGTCAACCCTGCACATCTGTTATTCCCATTATTGAAGCAAAATTCAATTCCAAAAGTCCTTAGACATTGGCAGAAAAAAAATGGAGAAAAACCTAAATGGTGGTTTACTACTCCTAGGAGTGTAATAACTTGACTTTTAGCCTGGAGGAGTATGATGTAAATTAAGAGTAAATGCATCTAGGCTATCTCGGGAGGGAAATTTTGTTCCGATCGAACAAACTTTAGTAGAGTTATGGTGAAAATGTTAAAAGGTCCACAATTAGGTCATGATTTAAAATTAGGTCAAGATGAAGAAAATTAAGTCAACCCTGCATAATTTTTGCAGTATCCTCCTATCTGCTTGGCAGTGATATGAGAGTGTGGACCCGAGCTCAGGTCGTTGTACCAACGAGTAGGTAATGCGGCGGTGGATGCAAGGACCTTGCTCGATGTAATTGCTTTTGCCAGCATCCGTGGTTGTTTAACAACCCGTCGGACCATGGAGTTAATGGTGGCCACTGGCCTCAGGGTTTGAGGGCAAATACCAAGTCCAGCAACTACCCCGTGGACAACGTCCATACTCAAATCCCAACCCGTAATTAGGCTTGAACGGTTACTGATGATCACGTAATTTACTTCAGATCATTGAGGAGTAATATCGAGACATGTGGCTGGGCAAAACGTTGGCGGATCCCCCAGTTCCCACCACATGGTTTATAAGGTGATAGATAACCAATTCCTGCCCTTGTGCATTCAAAATTATATAATAACCACAAATCTATATCATCAGTGTCAACAAATAATAATTAATGAAAAATATAGTCAACGATGATCTGCTGACTTATTACAGGCAAATCATTCATTGAATGCAAAGCGCATATGTATAGCCAAATAGCAAATGTAGTATCTATACTATGAAAGGCACTGTGCGTGCATGTGTGTATGCGTGCGTTCACCACCCATTGGTTGGACAGGTCACCTGACTACATCAACAATTTCAACAAGAAAAAATCATATGGCCACCATGTTGGTGCTTACTGCTATGTGAAGGCAAATGCACTCCCTATAAGTTTTCCCTTCAATGTAAAACGACCAAATCGACAATTAAAAGGATTTTGAGCTGATAGGCATCACAGGCCTTGTGAAGATAAGCCTCAGCAATCGAGGCAGCAGTCTGTTGTCTATACAACACCCAAATAACTATGTGGCATTCTCTCAAGCAGGGCTTTTACTGTGGAGGTTCAGTAGGTCCTTGCTATTATTTCCAACTATTTTCTCTTAAACGACCCAAACAGGGACCATAAAACCCGTGTCTTTGTCGGAGGACTTCCAGGAATCTCATGACATTGTGAAAGAAAACATCTGCCATTATTTACTTTAATAAATTGTGTATATGTGCATCAGGATGAAGATAATTATTTTTTGGTCATTTGTTGACACAATTAGCCGACTCATGGTCACTTGAGAGTCGCAATGCCATGGGGTTTCTGAATATACCATGGGATTGTGAGTTGGTCAGGCAACTGTGACAGGTTTCTGTGATGTCGGTGACAGCATGAGCAGGAGGGGAAAGTGTTAAATATTCTGCTGCTTTGATGTGAAAATACGTGTTTGCTTTTATGAAAAGGTGAGGACAGATTTGGGGTTGGGAGGGAGGGGGTTGATCAAATATGGGACAGGGTTAGGAGGGGGCGGTTGAGGCTTTCAGAGGGTGGGGTAAGGTCTTTCAGTGAGAGAGGGGTGGGAGGAGAGGGATTGAGGCATTGTGTTTTGGGGGGAGCTGGGTTTGAGGAGTTGTGTTTGGGGGGTGGGAAGGGGGTTTGAAGACTTGTAGTGTGTGTGGGGAGGTTGATGCCTAAGGGATGGGAGGGGGAGAATGAGGACTTGGGTTTTGGAGGCGAACGTTGAGGATTTGCGATTTGTGAGTGGGGGGGGGGGGGAGGGTGTTGACGACTTTATGTCATATTTTACATTGTGTGGCTGTTCTGTGGGTCCCTGCTAGTATATAGGAAACAAGTAGTGACAATTATATCTGATAGGACGACATAACTGCTCAAGCTTGATTTAATAGATGAATTATGTTGGTCGAGCACAGGCACACAGCGTTGCCAGGCAACGTCAGATCTCTCCTCCCACCCATTCCCCTCCCTCATCCTACCCCACCGCCCCTCCCTCCAGACTCCCATCCCCTTCCCTCCTCCCACTTCATCCCACCCCTTCCCCTATAGTCTTTGTTTTGTAAGAAGACTATCGATGTTTGTGAGGTGTGCGCTTAAAAGGTGTTAAATGATCGAACTCAAAAGGGGATGTTCCAATTTTAGTTAGCGCCGAAGGGGTCGAAAGGGTCTAAACTCTCAAACATGTAAAAAGGGAATTTGGGGTCTTTGGTTTCTTTAAGGGTCTTAAAGGGTCTTAAGTGTCTTTTGTAGTCTTAAGAATCTTCAGGGTATTCAAGACCTTCATGGGTCTTAAAGGGTCTTTGGGGTCTTGAAGGTCTTTTGGATCTAAAGGGTCTTTTGGGTCTTCAGGGTCTTAAAGGTTTTGAAAGGTCGAAAGGGTCTTTGGCAACTTCTGGGTCTTGGAGGTGTTAAAGGGTCTTTGAGGTTGTAAAGGGACATATGGGTCTTTGAGGTCTTGCAATTCTTCAGGGTCTAAAGGGTCTTTGGGGTCTTAAGGGTCATCCCAGTCTTTAACGACTGAAGTGGTGGATGGAAATATCCTTAGGACAATCTCCGGGTCGGACTTGGTCTGTGTGCCAAATTTGGTGGTTGGCGGCTCAGTGGTCTTTGCAAAAAACGTGAACATACAGCCAGACAGAGAGACAGACAGACAGATGGACGGATGACAAATTTTATTTATGGGATGTAATAAATGAGCCTGTACCTGATAAACTGAGCTTGCTCCTCAGGAGCTGACTTTGCATGAGTCAATTTGTGGAAAGAATGCTATCAATCTGTCCTTACCACATCAATCAAATCATCAATCATCAAATACCACATCATCAATCATCAATCAAACAGCTGACCATTCATACAGCCAGAATGGCAGACACGGACAAAATGAACGGATTGCATTACATTTCCTGTGGATTATTAAAATCGTACTTGGAAATACAATTAAGATCCATGAAGATACTTAGACAAAGAAAGAGAACAATTCGGGCCATTGTGCCTGGTCCATATACACACATCATTTACTTGATCTCACTTAACATCCACATAATATGCCTTTACATCCCATTTCATCTATCAGCAAGGAATCTGGCCATGGTATCGGCACACAATGGCGTACTCCTATAACGACATCATGAGTTTGTTAACGTCCACAACCTAAATGCAGATGAGCCAACTAGATTAATGGCTGCATCCACTTCATGTTTTGATCTGCATTCTGCAATAATCATCACATTATAAAGTGAACATTCAGGTTGATATGTTATTTTCTTTTTATTAGGCTTGTTTATTCTGCTCGTTGTCAACTAGCCATTGTTTCAGAAGGATATTTTATTTGTTGGAAATGTTTTGGGGCCTCATTCAATGAATGATGACCTTAATGTGCAGAAGATTTATGAATAAAACTGAAGGCACTAATCAATGCTCAAAAAAGGCCTGTAGCTGTTTGTAGGTCACATTTGTAAAGACTTGGTAATAAGCTTGCTTTATCTTGGCATTGTTAAGTCCTTGGAGCCATGTTCAACCAAGGATTCATCAGGGCAAAGAAAACATTGACCATCGAGTTCATATTTTTTAATTTTTCTTGCCTTTTGTATTTTTCCTCTGCGTTTTCCAATCGTATTGCTTGCATTTAACTCTCTTCATTTGTATATATATATATATATATATATATATATATATATATATATATATATATATATATATATATATATATATATATATATATATTGTTGTGGTTACCAAATTTGCAAACCACCATTCAGGTCCCTTAGGTGAGGTATCTCGGTAAGTACATGTGTAGTTAGGCCCAAACCCGTTGTCTAGTGGGAATACATGTCATTTATGCGTGCTGCGACTCTTCAGGATAGCCGTTTTTCTCTTACTATCTTTAATTTGGACCAACCGCCATGATTACCACCACAATCACAACATCAACCACCAACCACAACGCCGCTTCACCACAACCGCCACGACCTTCCCGTCACACCTCGCAACCGTAGCATCGCCACCGTTCTTGCCCCGCTGTGGGTACCGGTGTTGGACTCGTGCAGGGCGCGCGTCGAACAGCGTGTACAAAATCACGGATTTTGTGCTTCAAAAACGGATCAAAAACGACACACGCCCACTTTTTGCCGTCCAATCGGTGAGCGAGGGGCGAATTGGCCCCGCCCCCAGAGCGATCGATATATGCAAATTTATGGATCAAAAAGCCTTCACGCCCACTTTTTCTCGGGCCAATGGGGAGCGAGGTGAAAGGTCGAAGGGAGGGGGTCAAAGATGAGAGGGCGAAGTTACGGGGCGGATAAAAGGACCGTGTTCGTCAGTCAGAAGAGAAGAGCAGAGTCAGGAGAGTCCAGAGGAGGAGAAGAAGTGAGAAGAGAGTCCAGAGGCGGAGAGTAGGAGAGTAGGAGAGTCGGAAACAGAGAGTCAAGACTTCGCGGGCGGTGGAGCTGCTCGTCGTGTGCGTTGGAGTCGGAACGGAGGGGACGGAGCTGTGGAAAGGCGGCGACACCAGACGAGGGGGTGCTCGCGTCGTGCAGGAAGCTGCACCCGAGGGAGGCCGACAGCGCGACCTGGCCGAGGTGGAGACGCTTGTCGCGGGATAATAAAGATCCTCTATACCCCGAGCATCAGCAACCCCCTCCTGTTTCCCCCCGCGCTGAGATAGTGCGACCAAGGGGGCCCCTTTCCCACCCCCTACCAGACACTGTCCGCGAGGCCCGCGGAGTTGAGGCGCCATCGCCGCTCCGCGTCTCATCACCAGACGGGTAGGCGCGACCCGGTCTCGGCCTCAGGCCCGCCTCATCCTTGAGGGTATTTCTTTTCCTTGGTTTTGGGTATGTGTTGTCGGCGCCGTCTGTGAAGTAGAATTGTATAAGTGTTGCCGTGTGCTCGGTAGTCGGTATTAGCTCTGCATTGTGTTTTCGCTTTTATATTTGCTTTTTGTGTAAATTGCATTGTGTCTTTTCTGTGTGCTTTTGGTGGAATTGTATATGTGTGCTTCCCGTGTGCCGCGAATAAATGTGCTTTGTGTTGAACTGTTTCCCGCTTCGCTTCGTCATTTCTTTCTTTGAATCCTCATCTTGCTTCACGTAAAGGGTTGGTAGTGGGCTGAATACGCCCGATAATTAATCGAACCGTCGAGGTCGACGATAACACCGCTCGGTTATTCTGATAGTACGGAACGGGTCGCTTAAGTGGCCCGTGTCCGAAGTCGACCTGCGGCGAGGTGCGATCGCCCGGTCTACCCTCCGCGTGGGTACTTAGGTAGGTCGAATTTTGCGAGCAACCCTATCCCACGCGGGGGCTGATTGGCTCGATCGCGGTGAGACCGAAAGGTCCACCCGTGACTGGTTCCCGGCGTTAGTCCGAGAGGGTCACGACTGGATTGTCCGTCCGGTGGGCGACGTGCCGCGATTCGAGTTACGTGGCCGTCGCACGCCGGCGGGCGCGAATACCGTAACAATATATATATATATATATATATATATATATATATATATATATATATATATATATATATATATATATATATATATATATATATATATATATATATATATATATATATATTCAAAATATGTAGGGCGTGATGAGCACTCCCCCGATCTCCAATGGACATAAAGTCTGACACCAGAGCATCACCTCCAATCCGGAGACGCCAGCCCAGTGACTCTGTCAAATGGACAAAGACTACATGGTCAGCATCAGTTAAACATCAAACGAAGCAACCGATCCAGATTTTGGGCTTATTTTCCCTCATCAGGATGACATAGCAATAAATATCTAACAGATGATGATCACATTCGTCGTTTAAACATCAATCGCACCTCCTGGCAGGTATGGTGAGCATCACCATGGATTATGTCTCACATAGTAACACTGCGTAATCTGCAAAGAACTGTCCATCTGCCAAACAGACTAATGCAAACCATTCAACCAGAAGGCACGTGATGTGATCGGCAGGAAAATTGAAACGTGGAGTGTGACGAGCACTCCCCCGATCCCCATTTTGGATGAAGAAGTGTCATGATGTAGGGTGGTATTGCTGAAACCTTTAGCACTAAATTGATCCGTATCCATGACAACCCGAAGGCAGATTGATACATTAATGAGATCTTACGCAAGATGTGTTGCCTACCCTTCAACAACATGATCCAGAAATCATCTTTATACACGATACTACATCCAATGGTGTCGGACTGTGTCCAATCGGGGGAGTGGTCGTCACACTCCACATGTTTCGATATATATATATATATATATATATATATATATATATATATATATATATATATATATATATATATATATATATATATATATATATATATTGATGCTGGCCGGCGGGGTCGGGTGAGAAGACCATTAGGTGGGGGAAGCTACGTCGATTCCCACCAGACTCCCCGGAATTGTAGGATGTCGCTCACGGATAATTCCGTGACGCGGTGAGTCGCTTAACCGACCGTGGACGCCAATAACTCAATCGCGTGACCTAGGGTCCTCCCACCTATGGGTTAATCAGGTTACCTAATTAACCACGCAGTTTAACCACCGGGGAACCACGCCCACGGTACGCCTTGTCTGAACCGGATCACTACCGGATCGGATGCAGCCTAGCGGCACTGCCAAGGACGTACTGGCTAGAAGGAATGGACAGTGGGGAATAAAGACCCGGCTAAACCTGGATTCAAACCATGCTGGACCAATGAGGGAAAAGACAAAGGCGAGCTGGGGCATGATGTCTAATGCATGATGGCGAGGGCATCCAAAATCTAATGGCATGATCCTTGGACCATACCTAACCCCCCCACCAAGTTTAGTCGAAATCCTAATCACTTAAAACATGTATGAAATGCAACGTTTTTAATTTCAAAAAAAAATTAATCGAAATTTTGTTGAAAAAAAAGTTGCAAAAACATTTTTTTTCTCTAACAATTTTTTTTTGGGGGGGGGGTTGGAAATCACTTAAAACATGTAGAAATGCAAAAAAAATTCTCCAACAATTTTTTTCTTGGGGGGGGGGACCAAGCCCAAAATCTAATGGTATGATCCTTGGACCATACCTAACCCCCCCACCAAGTTTCGTCGAAATCCGTCGAGGAGTTTTTCCGTAATATAAAAATTTAACATTTTCACGCTCATGCCCGGGGTATCGCTATAGCTCTGTTCTTCGAACAGGCGAGCTAAAAATCACGACCTCTACGTGCTTTGTAAGTGGGAAAACCTGCAAAATCGGCAGTGTATGAAATACTTGTTCTCCCCACTGTATATGTGTATATATATATATATATATATATATATATATATATATATATATATATATATATATATATATATGTATATGTATATGTATATATGTACGTGTGGGTGTCTCTCTTTCGTAACTCTAAAACCATGAAACCTAGCAGCCAGAAACTTTGCATGCACACCAAGGGAACTCCAAGGAAGTGCATGAGTGAAAATTTGGTGTTTGCGTTAATTAAAACACCCCTTTTGAATATAATTAACAGCCTTATTTAATTGTATCCTTTATTAGGCATCTCCTCAGGCACCTCACTCTCAATGGGGTCTTAAGATGCATCCTGAGTTACCTCGCTGGGTTCTGAAGCCGCCATGTGTTTTCGGCCTGCTCAACCATGCGTTGATTTGGAACATACCACAACGATTTCTCAGGGATAAAGTTTTTTTTTTTTTTTAATAACTTTCCTCACTCATATTATCGAATGCCTGATCATCATACCTACAAATCGCTGGGTACATTGCAATGCTTATAAATGCCTGGAGATGCCAGCATTTGTGGTTTAATTTCATTTGTACACATGCCATAACCTCGAGAATCTCTTTTAAAAAGCCGAATTACAAAATTTAAGCTCCAGCATTGAACTTAGCAGCAGTTCCGACTGCTAAAAAAACCCCAAAAAAGTGTTCATTTGTTCAATTACGACATATTTGATATTTTGTGCCCCTCCAGGTGTGCGTTTAATATGACAGTTCGGTGATTGCTAATCGCTTGCCAAACCAGCCATTCCTTATCAACAGTTTCATTGGAGTGCTTAAACCACTTGGCGAGCGATCTACAATATTCGCACTGTCACTGAATACTGTATGTTGATCGAATTGTACAATGTTCAGGGACCACTCACCTGCAATGGCCCTGAATTGGTCTGTGGTCACTTCAGCATAGAAAAATACAAAGTTTTTTTTTATTTAAAAACGAAGCGTTTTGTTAACATCACAGCAAGATAATTGAGAGGTACTCATGCTTGCTTTGATCTCTCCAAACTCAGTTTGAATCCCAACCCAGCTAAACTGTCATCCTGGTGTTTCATAGGCAGGGTGATTCATCAATGAGTGTGCCGTTAAACTGGACGTCATATCTGCCAGAATCCTCCCCATCTCCTCCCTCCCCCTCCCCCTCTCCCTCTCACACTCACTCACCCTCTCTCTCCTCCCTCTCTACCCCACTCTCTCCCCCACTCTCCCTCTCACTCCCACCCCTCTCCCTGACACACCTATCCCTCTCCCTCCCTGCTCCTCCACCCCTCCCCCTCTGTTAAGGGGACTGTTAAGGACTGACGGTTTCGTTTTTAATTTGCCATGTTGATAGTGTGGGTTTTTCAATGCCCCGACCCGGTTTTGTATAGAACCTGGTAGTTAAAAAGAAAAGTTGCTGTTTGGACACATTTTATCACCTGTCCTTTCCCCTCACGCTGCCTCCCCCCCCACCTCTCATGCTGCCCCCCCTCTCCTCGCGCTGCCTTCCTCTCCCCTCGTGCTGCCTTACCCTCCCCTGATGCTACATTCCCCTCTCCTCGTGCTGCCTTCCCCTCCACTCAGCTGCCTTCCCATCCACTCGGCTGCCTTCCCCTCCACTCGGCTGCCTTCCTCTCCAATCGTGCTGCCTTACCCTCCCCTGATGCTACATTCCCCTCTCCTCGTGCTGTCTTTCCCTCCACTCGGCTGAGTTCCTCTCCACTCATGCTGCATTTTTCTCCCCTCGCACTGCCCTCCCCTCCCCTCACACTGCCTTCCCCGCCCCTCACGCTGCCTCCCCTCCCCTCGCGCTGCCTTCCTCTCCCCTCTCACTGTGTTCCTCTCACGCTGCCTTCCCCTCCCCTTGCGCTGTTTCCCCCCCCCTCAAACTGCCTTCCCCTCTCCTCATGCTGCTTTCCCCTCCCCTCGTGCTGCCTTCCCCTCCCCACGCGCTGCTTTCCCCTCCCCTCACGCTGCCTTCCTCTCCCCTCATGCTGTGTTGCCCTTATGCTGCCTTCCCCTCATGCTACCTTCCCTTCCCCCTCCCCTCATGCTATTCTCCGACCAAACACCCTCTACCACCATACAACTCTCTGGGGATCGAGGAGAGGAAGGGCTTTCAAATAATGTGCGAATTGGACAATGAAACGTTGATTTTTGTTTTATTTATTGATTTACTTATTATTTTTAGCTGTCGGAACTGCTGCTCAGATCAATTCAGTTTTTACGAGCAAATACCACCCGTCGCTTGTAATACTAAAGGGGGGAGGGAGAAAAAAAGGGGGAGCAAGGAAGGGTGGGGGAAGGGAAGACAGTGTGAGGTGATAGGAAGGCATGACAGATGTGCCGTGGAGCATTAAATACGATTCATACTGTCATCAAAATGATTCTGCATCGAATAACAATGAATATGGAAACAAAATAAGGTCTGAAATTTGTTTTCGACCGGTCGTACTATAAACACAACCCGAAGACAAATTCCTGTCCATAGACAAACTCCTGTCCAGACAAGTCCAGAGACAAACTCCTTTCCAGACAAGTCCAGTGACAAACTGCTGTCCATACAAGTCCGAAGACAAACCCCTGTATGGAGACAAACACCACCCAGACGCATCCGGAGACGAACACCATCCAGACATAACCACCGTCTGGATATGGAGAGAGAGGGAGTGAGAGTGAGAGTGAGAGTGAGAGTGAGAGTGAGAGAGAGATTATCAGAAAGAATATGTTATGCTTTATGAACACACACACACACACACACACACACACACACACACACACACACACACACACACACACACACACACACACACACACACACACACACACACACACACACACACACACGCTTGGCCGATATCAGCAATTTTTCGGGAATCAGCAGGTTGGAGTCAGTGTGATTATACAACCCAGAAACCTCGAGTAGCTTTCACCGAAAACAATGTTGCATTTATATAGACATTTCAAAGATATGTTCACAAACATTATTCTTTATATGCAGCTGCGTGTGATGGGTGGAAAAATTTGGCTCGGTAATTTAGAAAACACGTAAATACTGCAAACGGCTTGGAAACCGGGTGTTATTTCACAACTGACTCACAATGACGGAGTACGAACCACTTGCTCAGGGTGACGAAGCATGAAACACTTGCTCAGGGTGATGGAGCACGACCCACTCGCTATCTCCGGATGCGTTTGGGCAGCTTCTCTCTCCGGACGCATCCGGGCAGTGTTTATTACTGGACGAGAGTTTGTCTCTGGATGTGAGTTTGTCTCCGGACTTGTCTGGACAGGAGTTTGTCTCCGGATTTTTCTGAGCAGTATTTATCTCTGGACAGTTTGGCTCCGGATGTGTCTGGCGAGTTTTGTCTCTGGACGTGTCCGGGCAGTGTTTGTCTCTGGGCAGTGTTTATAGTATGATCTGTCGAAAATGGATTTCAGATTTTTTTTTTTCCATCTTCACTATTATTCTTTGCAGAATCATTTTGATGAGACAGTATGAATTGTAATTGACACTCTACCGCACGTCTGCCTTCCCTTTCTCTCACCTCACACTGTCTTCCCTTCCACCACCCCTCCTCGCTTACACACCTCCTCACTCCTACATTCCTTCTTTTTCTTTTCCCCTCCAACCTTTTACTCACCTTCTCTCTCTCCCCCCGCCTTTTTCCCCCTCTTTAGTATTCCCATAAGTGAAGTGACGGATGGTATTTGCCAGTAAATATAAAAATTAATCAAAATTTTGAAAACCATGAATACGCGAAACACAATGCTGCAAATGTAGAAGCAGGTGACATTTTATGAACTGGGAATATGCAGGTTCCACGAATATCAGGGTACCACGGTATTACATTCAATTTAAACCAAGATGGCTGATGAACCATGTGACCTATGACATCATAAATTTACATTCTGCTTCCAATCCTCCAGTGGAATACGTGTGTGAAGTTTCGTGTTAATCGGATGGGTTGTGTTTTTCTATCCAAGATGGCCACCAAACCATCTGACTTGTGATGCCATGATTTTTGCTATGTATGCAGACATGATGGAAGATGATAGTTGCAAATTTTCACTTCATTAGGTTATGTGATTCCAGAGAAAACATTATTTAATATTTTTCTTGAATCCAACATGGCTACCAAACCATGTGACCTCTCAATTAGAAAATATCAAAAGCCATCAGTTCACCACTTGCTTGATATGTGTACCAAATTTCGTAAATATATCTTGAGGGGATTTGTAGTTAAGCTCCAGAAACTAAATGTGACGGATGGACGGCGGACAGAACCCATTTCTATATCCCCCGCCAACTTCGTTCGTTGGCGAGGGATAATAAGTAGTTCATTTATCATAAACTGATAACAAAAACATACAGATGGACAGACAGAGGATGGGCACCAACCAATGGCTTAATCCTACACTTCGCTTCCCGTGCGCGAGATAATAAAATATATAGATCACCTTTAAGATGAAGTCTCCAGCGCCGTTGAAGTCGATTCAGTAAATGTTCAGGAGCAGATTAAACATGCCCCCTCAATTCTGTAATATTGTTGCGGCCGGGCGTCGGCTGCGAGCACGACCGCTAGATGGAGCCGGAGAGTCGACTCCGCCGATCACCCAGAATTTAGATCGTATCTTTTCAGAAAACTCTGAAAAGTACGGGTCCCTTATCGGACTGTGAAGCGTCAATATTTCTACCACATGGTACAGGGTTATTTGGCAATTTTCAAAATACCTAGATATCCACGTGGTGATTTACCGAGTCTTCACACCCTCGACGGCACCCATACAGAACGAGCCGCTCGCGTACTCTAACCGTGTGTGACCCGAGTGGATGGTCACCGAGATCCGTTGGTCCCAAATGTCCCTTTACGGCGGCACAACGGCCTTGCTAATTTTCCAACACGCAGCACGCTAAGCCAATGGAGGAAAGGACATGAACGAGCTGATACATTTCACAAATGGGGATATTTATTAACAATAGGAAGATGAGGGGAGCACGTAAGGGCAGAGTTATCCGAATATTGATAAGCACGTATTTACAGCAAGGCACTTAACAACTCATTACTTACTATACTGGCGCCACAAACACACACACGCACACACCCAAAAGAATCGGATCAAAAGCGGTCTTTATTAAGGACTCTAGCTCGGATGGAGAGGCGAGCTGCAGACGAGAACCTGCCTTGGACCTGTCCACCTCGTGTGCTCTTCGAGCTGATTTGCACCGGGCACCAGCGAGAGGCGAGCCGAATCCAGACACCGGCGAGCCGTGATCAGCCTCCCGAGCTCCGGCGGATCCTTTCGCACTCCAGAACACGCGCTGGTGAAGTCGAGGCGCCGATCCTTCACAATCCGCTGAGACGATTCAACTGAAGAACACCAACCACCTTCCGTGCTCTCCGAACAACCACCAACCAAGAACCAAGAACCCAGAAGAGCCCACTTCTGTCTCTCCGTTCCCTTCTTATCCCTCTCGGGTGCGGCTCGCTTCCGGCGTGACTCGTTCATCGTCGGTGGGGGCTGTCACATCCCATTTCTTGGGGTGCCCAAGTGAGCCGATTCATGTCCATATTAGGGAATGGAATTCAGTTCGCTCATCGTTGGGTGGGGGCTGTCGCATTCCATTTCTTGGGGTGCAGCCAAGCGATTCGATTCGTGTCCATATTAGGGAATGGAATTCAATTCGCTCATCGTTGGGTGGGGGCTGTCGCATTCCATTTCTTGGGGCACAGCCAAGCAAATTGAAGGGTGGGGCTTGACCTTTCCCCTACTGAGCACGTGGAGAATGCCGGGAGCAGAGGGTTTTCGTTGGTGTTGTTGTTATCGTTGGTGGTGTAAAAATAACAGAAGGAAAACCTGACTATTAAAATAACTCCACAGCGCAGGAACATTTAATTACCCATTAGACAAGGGATGGGACCCTAACTAGAAACACATACTTACCGAAATAACTGAGCCATAGGACCTGTATGTTTGTGTGCACAAGGATTCCAGATTCACAACAATATATCCAAAGCCCCCACCATTCCTCCCCTATCAATCTCCCAAGTTGTTTCCCTTTGTAATTTGTCAATGTATTTCTTTTATAAATCACTCTGCAGCTCCATAAACCAGCAAATAAATAAAATAATCACTTTTGTCCATCGTTTTACACTTCACCGCCATTATTAACGGTGCATGAGAAATAACAAAAGGCTCCTGATGTGAGATGGCCATCACAACTCGGCTCAAAAGCCGTGATTGGTCGATATTAAGCCTGCATTAACCAAATTGGTTCATACAATGGTTGCCCACGATTGGTCGAAACCACTATGTTCAAACCCGCGATATTTAAGGGCTCGCTGTATATGTGATTTTAGTTTTGGATCACTCCATCATCAGCCAAGTGCTCAGAAGGGAATACTAAATGGGACAGCTTGCTTTAACAAATGCAAAATGAAAGTAAAATTAAAACAACATTACATGTCAAGACTGATCATCTTACCATTGAGACGGATCAAGGACCAGTTCAAAGCAAGCTCTGGCCAATTTGGATGCAGCCTGAAGGTGAAGGGTGCTCCGTGAGGATGAAGATCATCATCCGTTGCGCTGACAATCACACCAGTAGCTTCATCGCTTTGCTCACCACATAGTGTAGAAGCATGTGTCACAAGCCGTGGTGCAAAGTCATTCTCCTCTTGCAGCTCAATATGCAATGTGCCAGTTGCTGAAAGTGGTGGATTACCTGAAAGATACTTTTCATGTTAATCACTGTTGTATCAACAGGTATGTACATTCAAAGTCTCTTAGATAGTATAGTGTGCTTGCACTGAAGTTGTTTGGTTCACTGGTATGATCCTCTGCCAGCTGAAAATTGACAAAATTGCTCGTCTGATATGCCAGCAAGAGTCATTGTGGTACTCCATCAAAATTATGTCGAGTGGGAACCTCTTTCGGAAACAAGCACTCAAACTTTGAAATGTAGGGATTTAAAGTGACCAGCAGTTGAAGCGCTAAACACTTTCTTTCTCTAAGTCCAATCTCTCAATATGACTTGCCATATACTTTTGGAACAAAACTGGAATGTGTAATGCTGCAGACAAACCATAAGAACCAAGCATACAGTTTGCCCAGAGCAATGGTACACAAAGGCATACTCTTTTCAAAGGGTACCATGTGAGATCTGGAAGGACCACAAACGAGTATACACAGTACTTCCAGAAAGAACGAACAGAACAACCTTTTTCCAAAAGAATAGGATGCTTTATCTATACTAATAAATGTGTGTGTGTGTCCTCCATAACTCCAAACCATGAAACCTATTGCCCTGAAACTTTGCATGCCTACAAAGGCAACTCCAAGGATGTGCATGAGTGAAAATTGAATGTTTGGGTTAATTTATACAACCCCTTTGAAGATAATTAACAGCCTTATTTAATTATATCCTTTATCAGGTGCATCTTTGGCCAACTTGCTCTCTGGGGACTGAAGGTGAATCCTGAGTTACCTCGCTGGGGTCTGAAACCGCCATGTTTTTTGGCCTGCGCAACCATGCCTTGACTTGGAACAGGCCACACCGATTTCTCAACGATCAAGTTTTTTTTTTTTTTTTCACTTTCGTCACTCATATTATCGAATGCCTGTTCATCATAGCTATGAATCACTGGGTACATTGCAATGCTTATAAACGTCCAGAGATGCCAGCATTTGTGGCTTTATTTCATTTCTGCACATGCCATAACCTTGAGAATTTCTTACACGAAGCTGAATTACAAAATTTAAGTTCCAGAATTGAACTTAGCAGCAGTTCTGATAAATAAAAAAGTGGTCATTGGTCTATTTCAAACATACAGTAATTTGGACATAGTTATCGCTTGCCAACCATTTAATTGGTGTGCTTGCTTTAGTGCTCAAGCCGCTTGCCGAGAGCCTGATGTGGACGGTGGTCCAGTTTGTGTCCCAATTGGGTTGTTCAGTTGGCAGATACAACATGGTGGAGGTACATACTCTATATGGCTATACTTGGATTCTAAATTTAGGGACCCTCCACAGGTGTGTGTGTGTGTGCGCGCGCGCGCGCGTGCCTGTCTGTCTGCTTGGTTGCAGGCATCGTGATGGCAAGGTTTCATCGCGTATCTTGGAGGTTTTAACTTTTAACCTCAGCAGTGTATGAGCGATCGCATTTCCCTTTGTCCTCGTGACGAAAGCAATTGGTTATTTTTATATGACTCGGTGTGCTTTACAAATGTTAAATGGTTTCTCTTTGTGCGTTTCAAAGCAAAATAGATTTGACAACCCCAGATTTCAGAGCTGTTCGCTGTATTAATGTATTTTCTCAATTGGAGCCAAAAAATTTTCCACCTGTCACACGGTGTGTGTGTGTGTGTGTGTGTGTGTGTGTGTGTGTGTGTGTGTGTGTGTGTGTGTGTGTGTGTGTGTGTGTGTGTGTGTGTGTGTGTGTGTGTGTGTGTGTGTGTGTGTGTGTGTGTGTGTGTGTTTTGTTCATAAAGCATAACATATTCTCTGCAAACTCCCCTACCCCCACTACCCTGCTCTCTCGCTCTTTGTCCCATCTTCGCTCCACCCCCTCCTAATATAGTGGAGCATCCTCCCACATCTCTCTCTCTCTCTCTCTCTCTCTCTCTCTCTCTCTCTCTCTCTCTCTCTCTCTCTCCCTCTCTCTCTCTCTCTCTCTCTCTCTCTCTCGTTCTGCCTCCGAATGTATCTGGAAAGTGGTTATACCTGGATAGTGGTTATCTCCATATGTATCCGAACGATGGTTATGTCTCGACGGTGTTTATCTTCATTCATGTCTGGACAGTGGTTATCTCTGGATGGATCCAGATGGTGGTTGTCTCTGGACAGGTCCAGGCAGTGGTTATCTCCAGATGTGTCCAGACGGTGGTTATGTGTGGACAGACCCTCACCTCACACTGCCTCCCCTTGCCCTCCCCTCACGCTGCCTTCCACTCCCCTCCCCTCATGCTACATTCCCTTCCCTCCCCTCACTCTTCTTTCCCCTCCCTTCATGCTGCCACCCTCAGTCCATGATTTCTTGCAAAGTCAAGGAACTTCGTGCTATTCTGTTTCACAGCTCCAGACCAAAGGGGACCAACACATGTCTCATAACCATCCCTTACAGTTCCAGTCAATGCATTGAAATCGCCAAAGCTATGACTATCTTGCCTGGTGCAATGATCAACTACAGACTTGAGTGTGGCATAGAATGCGTCCTTCATGGTGAAATCACTCGCCTCAGTCAGAGCATACACAGAGACCAGGGAAACAAAACCCATGGAGTGACGAATCCTTAGTCTCATAATATGCTCGTTGACCAGTGTTACCTCAATTGTCATTGGAGTCAGCTTATTGGACACAGCTACAGCAACTCCTTGGGCATGGTAACCATCAGAGTGACCAGACCAATAGTAGCTGAAACCTCTTGTCATGATCTCACCACTATCCGATCTCTAAACCTCAGAGAGTGCTGCAATACTGATGTTCAAATGCTTGAGCTCAGATGATAACAGAGACAGGTGATCATCCTCTCTTAGTGATAGGACATTCCAGGCACCCACCCAAAGGGACCGCCTCAGGTAAACCCAAGGAGACCTCCATCTGGTGGATGACACCACAGCACCACCCTGACACACACTATCGCAATCTGACCCAGGAAGGTTACCCCGTGGTTTTTCGCCTATCATCAAAGAGTGGGGGTCCTCAAAGCTTTGCCCCAATCCCATAATCCAGTGAGTTGCCCTGCAAAGGGCAGCTGGACAGGAGGTACTCCCATGAAGTGAGTTTTCAGATTTATTTTTGTGTTTTGCTGAGTGAAGGGTTTTACGTTGGCCAGAGTGCAAATTATGCCACCAACCTCTGAAAAGAAAAGTGACCCAACTGCAGGAGGATGTCTGCAGACACAGTTGGGCACTAAATATGGATGGCCATTGGCTCACAAGGAGCTCCTCCACCCTTTGACAGTTTTGTGTTCATTTGTTATTTGTTGTTATTTGTCTGTCTATTTTATCCCTCGTCCCTTCTTTTGGCATGTCTCCCCCCCCCCCCCACTTTTTTTTCTGTGACATCCTGACCATTCTTTGTTCAAGCTCTTTCCACTTCCCTTGATTGTATTAAAAAAGAAAGGCAAGATACATCATATTGAAATATACTCAAAATGAAAAATTCTCTCATCGAAAACTAATAATTTAATCTGTAATAATATAATAACATTGAAACATACTTTGAGAGAGCAAAGCCACCAATTTCATCTCTAACACACAATCACCATAACTGACTGAAATGCTTGAAACATTTTGTTTGTCATGTTTGGAGAACTACTGGAGGTATAGTGGGGCAACTTAGCTAAATATAGCATAACAATTGTGCATTTGGTGAGGAAAGCACCAAATTTGGCACACTAGTAGCCTATCATATTATGAACAGACTTGGATATTGGGCCATCTCAAAATTTTTTGATGGCAGTGGAAAATGGCTGCCACAGCCATCAGCGGCTGAATTTGAGATGGCCCAATATCCAAATAGGCTACTAGTGTGCCAAATTTGGTGCTTTCCTCACAAAATGCACAATTGTTATGCTAAGTTGCCCCACTAGTAGTAAGGAAAACGGTTTGCTGTTTTATGGTAAGTCACACAGTCAACTAAGACTGTTCAGTTCACACAAAATAATTTTTGAAGGTTCGGGAACGGCTGGCTCGGGAACAAACATCGGGAACGGGTTCGGGAACAAACATCTTATAAGTGAACGATGACGGAGGGCAAGATAGCTTGGTTATCTGATGATTCAATACAAGAGGAATAACATTTTTTTTTTTTTGCAAGAGACGTTGTGGAAACAGTCTGCATGTTAGTATTCAGTGATCGCAACAATACAATACAAGATAGTAATCAATAAAAATTACTGACAAGGAATATCCGATGTGGAATGAACACAGCGGTTTGCAAAAAGGCCAGATGCAAAATAGCATGCCAGGTTTCACAGCAAAGGCACATGAAAGAGCACAGCAGCACACGGCGTATGAGGAACAGAACACTCAGTTCAACCAAGCAACAACACAATGCAATAAGTGAATGGTTTGGGGGGGGGCACTGTATACAATAAAGCACAAGCGTAGAATGGTGCACAGCATAAAGCACAAATACAGCAGGAAGAAAAAACAAAACACGATCAAATTTGTACTCCAACCTGGAGAACGATCCAACTGTCAGGGATTTCAACCTCTTTGATTACAGTACTTGCAGAGCACTGGAACCAGCAAAAATCACAACACACATTTGAGCAAGATGGCGGCAAGATGCCCTTTTCAGTCAAGGTGAGGCAAGAATGATCACCCAGGATTATAACCTCCTCGGTTCTGGTTTGGCAAACTCGATGTCCAAACCAGGAGGACACTCTGCCCTGATGGTATATACTCTTTATGAGAGACACCAACAAATATATGGCAGGCAATTAAAAATGGAAAATGTTTTAGTATACCAAACTAAAGGACTGATGAGGATATATGGAGGGGGATATCTTGCCCCACTTTGCTCTACCTCAAATTTACTAGCATCGAGCACTAGTATACCCACTAGCAATTGGTACACAATCAATTTTGGAAGTGTCTTCACCGTTGAATCTGTTTTGTGTTCAACCAAACATTTCAGTTATATCCTCTGTGAATAGCAGCATGAAGGAATTTTTCTGCACGAGTGTCAAGACTCAATTTGCATTTATAACAAAAGGAAGTATTATTACAAATCAGAATAAAATAAAAACATGCAACACATGATAAACTCAATGCCAATCAGCTGTCTTACCCATGATGGGAGTTGTAGCCAATAACTCTCACTGATTGGCAACTGTTTGCAACTGGCAACAAATAAAAAGTTATATTACAGGGACCTTTTCATTTTATACTAGCAAATACCACCCGTCGCTTCGCTGATGGGAATACGAAGAAACTTGGGGTGGGGGTAGAGAGAGGGGTGGGAGAGAGGGAGGGTGAGAGAAAGAGAGAAAGAGAGAGAGAGAGAGAGAGAGAGAGAGAGAGAGAGAGAGAGAGAGAGAGAGAGAGAGAGAGAGAGAGAGAGAGAGAGAGAGAGAGAGAGAGAGAGAGAGAGAGAGAGAGAGAGAAGAGAAAGAGGAGGGGGAGTGAGAGTGGAGGGGAGTGGAAGGCGAGAGTGAGAAGGAGATGGGGAGCAGAGATTGAGGAGGGGATAGGGAGAGTGAGGAGGGGAGAGTGAGAGTGGAGAATGAGGATGGAGGGGGAGAGAGAGAGTGGAGAATGAGGATGGAGGGAGAGAGAGAGAGTGGAGAGTGAGGAGGAGGAGTGGGGAGAGAGAGAGAGAGGAGGAGGAGTGTGGAGAAAGGGGCAGAGAGAGAGGAGGGGTAGGTGCTAGGAAGTAGGGGGAGAGAGGAATGGAGGGGGGAACAATGCCTCATGACATGTTGCTATACACTCCAGAAGAGAGGGGGTGCGAGAGGGGGGTGGGAGTGGGAGAAAGAGAGTAGTATGGGGAGAGGGAGGAGGAAAGAGGGGGAGGGAGGGAGAGAGAGAGAGAGAGAGAGAGAGAGAGAGAGAGAGAGAGAGAGAGAGAGAGAGAGAGAGAGAGAGAGAGAGAGAGAGAGAGAGAGAGAGAGAGAGAGAGAGAGAGAAAGAGGGGGGGGAGTGGGAAGAAAAAGAGCGAGAAAGGTGAAGGGAGGAGAGAGGGTTAGCAAAGACAATGATATGTTATGCTTAAGGCCCAGTCACACCTTGACGTTTTAGCCAACGTATGCCGATTTTTGAAATTTTTTTCTAAAACGCTGGCACACGTTGAATACATTATGGGTAAGTTTTGATAACATTGAGAGCATGCTGAAAAACACTGCCATACGTCGTTGTACGCTGGCTTTAAACGTTGTACTTTTCGGTTGTCCTCAAATTTTTTCATGCTTGAAATTTCACGACGTATGCCAGCGTATGACTCACACGTTCCGCTACGCTGGCCACAAGTTGTATGCACGGTCTGCGATCGTTGACAGACGTCAACACATGCTACTTGTAAGTTAATCATAAGTTGAGACACGCCGAGGTAATGTTTAGCGTACCCGAAACTTATTTCTAACCTATGATTAACGTGTTGTTGGCACGTTACGCGATCGTTGCCACACGTCGACAGACATTACTTTTTAGTTACTCATAGGCTGAAAGACGTCGGTATAATGGATCGTCCTTGCGTCAGCGTCCACGGCCACGGCCAGGACACTTATTTGCAGCATTCTTCAAACTTTTCTTCGGCATGACGAGGATGTTCACACTTCGGTGTCTAGCCTGGCTATGATTCCAATTGTCCATCGGCAGCGTCTATTTAAAATAGTCGAGTTTGAGCGTTTTAACACGCTCAGAAGAAACGCTTCAAATTTCCAAACCCCAGCATCAAAAAACAAAGGCGAGTGACAGCAATTTAAATCGTTCATTGTAAACGATGAAAACAGTTGAGTGGTACCGTTTAAAAGTCGTTGAGTGGAAAAAAAATCCAATTGTTGAGCGCAAGCGTCTACTTTCAACAGTGGAGTTTGAGCGATTTAGCACGTTCAATAGAAATGATTAAAATTTCCAAACCCCAGCGTCAAAAAACAAAGGCGAGTGACAGCAATTTAAATCATTCATTGCAAACAATGAAAATAGTTGAGTGGTACCGTTTAAAAGTCGTTGAGTGTAAAAAAAATCCAATTGTTGAGCGCAAGCGTCTACTTTCAATAGTGGAGATGCAGCCATTTAAATCGTTGAGTGGCAGCCTATGAATAGCAAACCCCACGTCACCGGCAAAGATAAACTGCCGCATGAGATGGATAAGTTAGGCTATCGTTGGGCATAGTTTGTGAACGCCGGCTACACGATAATTATTCGTTGGTATACCGTATCTATAAGTTATCGAAGCGCTCTATGCACATTATTAGTTCATTGTGCATTTGTCCAACCCGTTATGAATAGACCAAAATCATAAAAACAAGCCATAGCTCATTGTTGAAAAAGTCCCATAAAAAATTAGCCGCGAAGAACTTCGAACAATGGTGCAAAGATGTCTCCTACCCGTGGACACGCGGAGGCAAGGAGGATCCATCATAACCCACACCCTCCCCTCACACTCACCTACTACTGCCAACATGAACAAACTACTACTGATACTGATACTGATACTGATACTGATACTGTTACTGCTGACATGGACATCGACTCAAAAAGGACTCGAAAACACTGTTGGGTTCCCCTTTTATGAACACCATTTTTATATACCAATTCCCCAAACCGCTGGGAACACGTCTTTATATGGCAGTTGGAAGATAGAAACACGTTCATTTATTTTTTTTGTCGACCGCAAGACGTCATTGGAATACGGCTACATACGTCAATGTGTGTTGGGACTACGTAAAGAATTGGTTCAAAGCACGTCAAACATAAGTTAGAAATAAGTTTCGCGTAAAAAAGACATTACCGCGATGTGTTTCGACTTATGAGTAGCTTACAAGTAGCCTTTGTGGACGTGTGTAAGCGTCCACATATCGTGTGTAAAACTTATCCCCATCGCATGCGGAACGTGTGTTATACGCCAAGTACGTCGTAAAATTTTGAACATGTTTAAAATTTCTTGACGTACTCTACTTACTACGACGTATGATAGCGCACTTTAGCATTCTACTCACGTATACCAAACTTACTCGTACCGTATTTGACGTGCCCCAACGTTTTAGACACATTTTTCTTAGGTCGGCATACGCTGGCAAGATCGCCAAGGTGTGACCGCGATGTTGACACTTTCATTTCTACGGCAGTTATGATTCGAATCGTTGTGCGTCAGCCTTTTAATAGGCTACGCCACGACATCGTCGGCGATGCGTGCAACGCGCTATGCCTAAGTTAGACTATCGTTGGGCATAGGTTGTGTAGGCCGACAACAGGTTCAGCATTCGTTGGTATAAGTTATCTATAACACAACAAAACGTTCTGTGTCCGTTACTAATGCGTTATACATAAGACCAAGTCGCTATGAATTCGTCCGAATCTTTAAAAAAAAAACATCAAAAGTTCAACGTAAGCCAGCGTTTTACATAAATTTTAATACGTTGCCATCGCTGGCTAAAACGTCAAGGTGTGACTGGGCCTTTAATGGCCACACACACATTATATCTGCACTTTATTCGGAGGAGGCAGCGAGGAGGGGACAGAGAGATGGAGAGGGAGAGAGAAAGAGATAGAGAGGGGTAGAGAGAGGGAGGTGTGTGTGTGTGTGTGTGTGTGTGTGTGTGTGTGTGTGTGTGTGTGTGTGTGTGTGTGTGTGTGTGTGTGTGTGTGTGTGTGTGTGATGTGTGTGTGTGTGTGTGTGTGTGGGGGGGGTTATCAAAGAGAATGATATGTTATGCTTGACGATCACGTACACACATATATATATATATATATATATATATATATATATATATATATATAGATATATATATATATATATATATATATACATATATATATATATACATATATATACATATACATATATATACATATATATACATATACATATATATACACATATATATATATATATATATATATATACATATATATATACATATATATATATATATACATATATATATATATATACATATATATATATACATATATATATATATACATATATATATATACATATATATATATACATATATATATATACATATATATATATATATATATATATATATATATATATATATATATATATATATATATATATATATATATATATATATATATATATATATATATATATATATACATATATATATATATATATATATATATATACATATATATATATATATATATATATATATATATATATATATACATATATATATATACATATATATATATATATACATATATATATATATATATATACATATATATATATACATATATATATATATACATATATACATATATACATATATATATATATATACATATATATATATATATATATATATATATATATATATATATATATATATATATATATATATATATATATATATCTTCTTCTTCCTTCGGCTGCTCCCGTAAGGGGTCCCCACAGCGGATCATCCGTATGATCCGCATCGTGATTTGGCACATGTTTTACGCCCGATGCCCTTCCTGACGCAACCCTGGTCACCTCTTACGACACAGGGATATGGTACACCTATTTTAACCGGGGTATACACCAGCCCAGTACAATGGTACTCACTTCGCCGACCTCGGAAGGATGACAGGCTGAGTCAACCCCCTGGTGTATTAATTCAGTGGTCGAACGGGGCTTGAACTCAGGACCTTTTGGATCCCAAGCCGCTGCCCTAACCACTGCGCCAACACCAGGATATATATATATATATATATATATATATAGTTACGGCTGTGGAAATTCGCAAACCACCATTCAGGTGCCGAAGGTGAGATATCGGAAGATGCCGAAAGTCGGAGACGGGGGAAGCAGTTTTGTCGATGCTCTTGCTGGGTGGATGCTCTTGCTCGGTGGATATTTTTTGCTTCGTGGTTGCTCTCGCTCTCGTCTTCCGGCTCGCTCGTCCTGGTGGCCGCTGGCCTGGTCTTTTGTGGGGCAGTTGCAAGACCTCGCTGGCAGGAAGGAGCGTCCGCCATTCCCCTCCCCCGACTTCGGGCATCCACGTTCCCCCCCCCTCTATCCGCGCTGGGATAGCGCCGAACACTCGGTCCGTGGCGTCGAGTGGCCAACACGTGCAGGCGCGAGGCACGCCGGAGAGGCCTCGCCTACCACGCTAGGGCACGGAGTCCCGGCCAGCCGGGACCACGTCGACGGACGTCGGAGAGGGACTCGACATGCTCAGGAAAGTCGCGACTTCCATTTCTTTTGGGTTCTGTGTAAACGTGTGTGTGGCGCCAGTCTGGTGAAGTAAAATTGTAGAAGTGTTCTGTGTAGTAAACCATATTCGGTTGTAGCTCTGCATCGTTCCTTGCTTGTGTTTATTTACGGTGATTGTAAATACGTGCATTGCTTTTATTGTATCCCTGTGACTGTAATATACGTGCCTTGCGTGGTTCCGTATTAAATGTGCTTGTCCGATTGTTCCCCGTTTCGCTGCGTCCTTTCCTTCGTTTGAATCTCCATCTTGCTTCACGTAACGGGTTCGTAGTGGGCTTAATACGCCCGATAAGTAATCGGAACCGTCGAGGCTGACGATAACACCGCTCGGTTATCCCGATAGCACGGAACGGATCGCTTAAGCAGCCCGTGTCCGGAGTCGACCTGCGGCGAGGTGCGATCGCCCGGTCTACCATCCGCATGGGTACTTAGGTAGGTCGAGTTTGGCGAACAACCCTATCCCACGCGGGTGGCCGATTGGCACGATCATGGTGAGGCCGAAAGGCCCACCCGTGACTAGCTCCCGGCGTTAGTCCGAGAGGGTCACGACAGAATTGTCCGTCCGGTGGGCGACGTGCCGCGATTCGAGTCACGTGGCCGATCGCACACCGGCGGGCGCGAATTCGCAACACTGGTGTCAGGTCGTGGGACACAAACCCATCCCCCTCCTCGCGACACTGGTGTCAGAGAGCGGGAAAACAAACTCTCCTGTCTCCAGCTAAATTCACGGGAATCGGTCCAGGGGTGAGAGGAGCGACCCCCGATTCCCTCCAAATTACGAGCGATTAAAATTAACCCCTTACGAGAAATTAGATGGAGTCTCAAGGTGAGCGGGTGCCGGGGGTAGAAATGTATATGTGTAATAATTTAGAATCCATGGCCAGGGATGTTACTACTTCTTGTAATTTTAATCAAAGGGGAAGCTCAATCCCATTTACTGAGCACGAACTTTGCCGGCATTTGGGTCGCAAGATGGCGGTGCGGCCGCACTTCAGCGCAGCACGAGGCGTGAGCAGGCGGATATTTTGAGCGCAACGAATGGCACGACACGGGGTGTGGGCTCTCAACCAACACTTCAACCCGAGTGGGCGAGGATCATGGAAATGGCTAAGAGTATAGATAAAACGTGGAAGGAAGAATGGAAAAGAGGTGTAGAGATGAAAAAGGAATTAGAAAAGAAAGCTTCTGAGTTACAGAAACACCAAAACAAAGAGAGGGAACTACAAAACGAACTGAGAGTGTTAAAAGAGGAAAGGAAGAGAACGGAAAATGAAACGTTAAGAAACCACACTGTACAGATCGAACAGCTGGAAGCGAAGGCCAGACTAAAGAATGAGGAACAAGAAAGAGTAATGAAGGAAGAACGAATGAGACAGGAGAAAGAAATCAGTCAGTTGAAAGAAATGACGAGATTGCAGAATGAGGAACAAGAAAGACAGTGGAATAGAAAACTGAAAAAGTATGAATTTGAAACTGAACAACAAAAGGAAAAAAAATTGGTTGGAATTCGAGGATAAAGTGAAGGAGCAAGGAATGAAGCAGGAAGGAGACATCAGGAGATTGAAGGACACAACGAGATTGGAGAGGGAAGAACGAGAGGAACAATGGAATAGAAAACAAAAAGAACATGAATCTGAGGTTGACCAATTGAAAGAAAAGGCGAGGCTGGAGTATGAGGAGATAGACAAAGAACAGCAAATGAAACACAAAAGGGAGATGAACCAAATGAAGAAAACCATGAAACTGGAGAAGGAAAGACAGGAGAGGAAACAAGGAAGAGTAGTGAGAGAACAGCAAATGAAACACAAAAGGGAGATGAACCAAATGAAGCAAACAACGAAACTGGAGAAGGAAGGACAGGAGAGGAAACGAGGAAGAGTAGTGAGAGAACAGCGAATGAAACACAGGAAGGAAATGAGCCAATTGAAAGAAATAATGAGTGGAAAATGAAGAGCAGGAGAGACTGTGGGATAGGAAACAAAAACAAAATGAGGTTGAAATTAATGAACTCAAGGAGAGAGTAAAATTGAAGTCCAGAGAGATGGAAAAACTCCAGAAAAAAACAGAAACTAATAAATGTACAGAGACACGGGAGATAGAGGGTGAATTGGACGGGGTTAGAGACGCACACACACACACACGGAGTTAGTGGAGGGCGATGAGGGGGAGCTCGCAGAACGTGTTGGGACCCGGTGCGAGCAGCTGGATAGCCTCCTCCAGGAACGAGGGGAGGGAGGATGCCCCCTTGATGCGACTCACGACCAAGTGGGTTCGGTCGTGCTTTGCGGGGTCGAGGGGAGGAGTGCTGCGAACAGGTGCACGAGGAGCTTGGGGGGTATAGAGGCCCCGGAAACCCTTGTGGGGACACGTATCCCCAGTGTGGTTGTCCCGGTGTGTGTGGTGCAAGGTGTGAGTGAAACCCCGCGTGTGAGTGGTGTGTTGGCAAGTGTGCCGAGATGCGTGCTTCCCAGCATGCCGTGTGGGAGTGAGGCACGGTGTGTAAGTGAGACACCGCGGGCGAGTGTCGCCACGTGTGGAAGGGAAATGGCATGCGTGTGTGAACGGCCGAGTGCAAGGGAGACCGTGTGTGAAAGAGAGCGGTATGTGAGGGAGATGACGGTGGGCATGCGTGTGCATGCAGCCGCATCTCCCGGTGTGAATGCGAGTTTGAAGGAGTGGAGAGTGAGTGTCGTGACACGCAGGTGTGCGTGGTTTGCATGGCGACGAAGACGGCGACAGAGGAACGAAAGCCGAGTGGCGGCTGTAGTTGGATTGGAAACCGCGCCGGGTTCACCCAGCAGCGAGCGTGAGGTCCGTGCCGTGCAACGCACGAGGCTGCCACGTGCTCGGCTGCGGTAGTGAAGCCCGGTCCGGAAACGCCAGCGGTGGATTTGCCGATCCCGCGGACGGACAAAGTTTAGGCAGGTAGACGGATTTGGACCGGACGGGTTCTCCACGCGGGCGGGTGTGTTAAGCTCCAACGGGCAGAGCACATGTGTTTGCGTGGGGAACCCCTCAAGACGTGGGGCTTGTGTTTTTTTTTATGCGTCAGGTGACGTCATGGCTGCGTGTGGGGTTGGAATCCCGCAGGAGGGTGAATCCCTGCCGGATGGTAGCGTCCAAGAGGGACGAGGGACAAGAACAGCTGCCATGACGTCACGCCAAAGGTGCGCGGCTGTGAATTGCCGCTCTGGTGCGCAGGTTGCGAGTTACCGCGCTGGTGCTGCGCAATGAATGAACAAAAGCAAGCCTCGCTTTCGGGTGAACAGGATTCCCTGGGCAAGGGGTGGATGATCCCCTTGGCCAGGGCACAGGATGACACCAGCAAGGGGGAAGGGTTAGCTTAGCTAGACCGGCTCCATGGGGCAGGGGTAAGTCCTCATGGGGCCCGTGGAATGGATAGGAAGAGGGTTTTAGTCAGATTTAGGAGGGGAAATGATTTTTGATGATTTGGAGACAGTGACAGACTTGTGGATGTGTAGAGGGGACGTAGCTTAGCTACGTAGTGTTAAATGGAATGTGCTGTAGTTTAAGGGACGACGTGGGAGCACGAGTTAGTTAGGGGAGGTAGTTAGAAGGATGGCAGAGTTCAGCGGTATGTGTGTTGAAGAGTTGGTGAGTTGTGTGGGGACATGTTGAGTGAGGCCAGCGGGTCTGTGTGAATGGAGCGAATGTGGAATGCATGGTGCGATGAGTGATTGGGGGGAGGAGTGACTCCCACCCAAGGGAATCCGGGGTCAGTGTAGAGTGAGTTAGGGGGTTAGTTAAATTGAAAAATGAAGGACGTTTTGTTGTTGGTGGGAAAGTAGGCTCGAAACCCGTTTGGAGGGGTGCAGGGAGCGTGGCTGCGAAAGGTGAGTATCGCTGAGTGGGTACCCCGGGCACCGGGCTAGTCGGCCGTAGTAGGCCAAGGGCCCATGGGGGGGCCAGGATAGCGTAGTGGGCACGGGTGCGCCCGCATGGTGCAGGGGCCCGGGGCGCCATTAGCCGCGTGGGCAGTGTTGTGGGCACGGGACCCTAGGAAAGGGGCCCGGGAAGCCAGCCTGCCACGTGAGCGTTTCAGAGGAGTCGCCATGGAGGGCACTCCCCGGTGTTTAGGGAGCTGGTAGGCTCGGAGGCAGTGTAGTGCCCGGGGGTGCCATAGCTGGAGAATCGGCAGAGGGTTGTGCCTGCCAAGGGGAGCCACGCGTCCCAGCCATGAGACCGTGTGAGGGCACGGAAAGAAAATTGGGGGGCAAGGCCCGAAATTGTGAGAACACCAACACGGGCGACGGGAATCTGGGTTTTTAGAACCAATTGCTTAAGCGAGAGGCGCTTGTTGAAAGCCCCGGGGTAGTTTAAGAGATAATGGTTAGGGTAGATTAGGAGATGTACCCCTCCGCACCATCCATCCCCTCGCTCTCGTTGTGGGCCGCTGGACCCACTTTGTGTTATAGATCGCTGAAGTCTGGGGAGGCCATCTTGAGGCTTCGTTGGGCCTTGACACAGGATGCTAGCTCTCCCTTATTCCCCTCCGGGAAGGGAATGTAGGGGTTGGGAGTAGGCTCGGTGACAGAATAGGTTAGCCGAACAAGGACAGTAAAGGGGGTTAGGGGACGATTTGTTGTGGGGAAGTAAAAAATAAAAACAACAAAAAAATAAAAGGGGGGCTAAATTGGGTTTGACAAATTAAGGGAGTGGGTAGGGACAGTGACAGGCAAAGGCGATAGGTTGGGAGGGAGACCATAGGGTAGGTCCGAGCCTGCCTTCCGAGTGGCCAGCACCACCGCACTCCCTCCACCAACCTGCACTGCATGGCGAGAGGCTGGCCAACTTCGTCTGCAGCTGCTGTGCTCTCAAGGCCTGTGCCGGCCAGTTCGTCTGCCGGCTGTGTTTGCCTGCAGTGGCCCTGTTCTGCCAGCTTTGTATGCCTGTCCACCTTTGCCATGCCATGCCCACTGTCCACATCATCAGTTTGCCCCCGTTCAATTTTGCTTTGCCCCCCCCCCCCCTTGTTCATTGCCATGTGCGCCAGGATCGTCGGCAAGCCACAAGGACTGTCCTGTTGGCAGCTACAACATGGGCCTGCAGTGGCGGCCCGTGCACCGGTTTTCTTTTGACTTTTTCTGCCTGCAGAGTCCATTGATCCTGGGCCATGGTTTAGTGTAGAATTTGTAAGGTTACGATGTACTGTACATATGAGTGCGCCCCCGGCATGTATGTCTTAGTGCCGGCAATTTTATTTAAGTTGTCCGTATGAGTGGGTTTGTTTAGTTAGTTACTCAGCCCTCAGGTTATTTATTTTGGGGACACGAATACCATGAATGTCGCACTCAGGGATCCGAAGGTAAAACGTACCAGGGGATAACTACACATGATGGCACACGAGAATTTGTATGTATGTGTGTGTGTATATATATATATATATATATATATATATATATATATATATATATATATATATATATATATATATATATATATATACATATATATATACATATATATATATACATATATATATATATATATACATATATATATATATACATATATATATATACATATATATACATATATATATATATATACATATATATACATACATATATATACATATATATATATATATACATATACATATATATATATACATATACATATATATATATATATATATATATATATATATATATATATACATATACATATATACATATACATATATATATATATATATATATATATATATATATATATATATATATATATATATACACATATATATATACACACATATATATATATATACACACATATATATATATATATATATATATATATATACATATATATATATATATACACATATATATATATACACACATATATATATATATATATATATATATATATATATATATATATATATATATATATACACATATATATATATACACACATATATATATACACACATATATATATATATATATATATATATATATATATATATATATATATATATATATATACACACATATATATATATACACATATATATATATATATATATATATATATATATATATATATATATATATATATATATATATATATACACATATATTTATATATATATATATACACACATATATTTATCCACCGAACCGAAGACCGAAAGGTCCACCCGTGACTGGTTCCCGGCGTTAGTCCGAGAGGGTCACGACTGGATTGTCCGTCCGGTGGGCGACGTGCCGCGATTCGAGTTACGTGGCCGTCCGCACGCCGGCGGGCGCGAATTCGCAACACTGGTGTCAGGTCGTGCGATACAAATTCATCGCCCTCCTCGCGGCACTGGTATCGGAGAACAGGAAAACGGGCTCTCCTGTCTCCAGCTAAATTCACGGGAATCGGTCCAGGGGTGAGAGAAGCGACCCCCGATTCCCTCCAAATTACGAGCGATTCAAATTAACCCTTCACGAGAAGCAAGATGGCGTCTCAAGGCGAGCGGGAGCCGGGGGTATTAGAAATGTATATGTGTAGTAGTGTAGAATCCATGGTCCAGGATGGAATCCCCGAGCAGGAAATGTTGATTGTGCAGGAACACGGACTCGCCCAACTGAACCCAGAGCCCGAAATGGGTGCGGCAGCGGCCGCGGTGTATGACACCTCCCCCCCCCCCTCTCCACCAAAACCCTTTCCCGATCCCTGCCGAAACGGCTCACCCAAGCGCACCCGACATGGCCCAGCTATTCACCATGCTGGCAAAGATGAATGCGGAAATGATCGAAAAGATGGAAGCGAATATGAAAAACGAAATGAAAGGCATGAACAAACAAATGAACGAAAAGATGGATACAAATACAAATGAAGTGAAAACGACGATGGATGCGAATACACAGCAAATGAGAAAAGAAATGAAAGAACTACGGGGTGAGACGCAGAACATGGGCCGATGCCTGCAGGCGGGCATGAAGGCCGTGGCCAGGGAGCTGGGAATGGCGACTCCACGTGTGGGAGCAAACGAGCTGGAAGGGGGTGCAACGGCTGACAGGCCCGCGGTGGAGGCGGGTAAAAAATAATTCGGGGGGCGTGTTGGGCGAGGGTCGTGACAGAGGAATCGACGGTGACCAAAAGGGAAAAATTAAATGGGGAGACCAAAACGTGTGAGACGAGACACGAGGTGACGACAACGGAAATAATAGTGGAGACAAGGGAGGTAAAGGGTGAAGAGTTGGCAGTGACGGTAGCCGGGAAGGGAACGATAGAGGAGAGACTGCACGGTGAGGACGGGGTAAGTGACGCACACACACACACGGAGGTAGTGGAGGATCATGGGGGTGAGCTGGCGGACCGTGCAGGGACCCGGTGCGAGCAGCGGGATAGCCTCCTCCAGGAACGAGGGGAGGGAGTCTGCCCCCTTGAGGCGAGTCACGACCAGGTGAGTTCGGTCGTGCTTTGCGAGGTTGAGGGGACGGGTGCTGTGGACGGGTGCACGGAGAGCTTGGGGGGTATAGAGGCCCCGGAGACCCTTGTGGGGACACGAATCCCCAGTGTGGTTGTCCCTGTGTGTGTGGTGCAAGGTGTGAGTGCGTCCCCGTGTGTGGAAGCGACCCCGTGTGTGAGTGGTGTGGTGGCGATGGTGCCAGAGTACGTGCTTCCCAGCACGCCGTGTGTGGGTGAGGCACCGTGTGTGAGTGAGGCCGTGTGTGTGAGTGAAACGGCCAGTATGAGTGAGGCACCACGTGTGAGTGGTGTGGTGGCGAGTGTGCCGGAGTGTGCTTCCCAGCACGCCGAGTGTGGATGAGGAACCGCGGGTGAGTGCCCCCGCGTGTGTGAGTGAGGGACGGAGTGTGGATGAGGCACCGCGGGTGAGTGCCCCCGCGTGTGTAAGTAGTATGGTTTGTGTGAGTAGTGAGGCACGCGTGAGTGAACGGCCGAGTGCAAGGGAGACCGTGTGTGTGAGAGAGCGGTATGAGAGGGAGATGTCGGTTGGCATGTGGGAGCACGCAGCCGCGTCTCCCGGTGTGAGTTTAATGGTGTGGACTGTGTGCGTCGTAACACGCAGGTATGCGTGTGTGGAATGGAGACGGAGACGGCGACAGAGGAGAGAAAGCCGAGTAGCGGCTGTAGTTGTTTCGGGGACCGTGCCGGGTTCACCCAGCAGTGAGCACGTGGTTCGTGCTGTGCAACGCACGAGACCGCCACGTGCTCGCTTGCGAGAGTGAAGTCCCGGTCCGGAAACGCACGCGGTGGATTTGCCGATCCCGCGGACGGACAAAGTTTAGGCAGGTAAACGGATTTGGACCGGACGGGTTCTCCACGCGATCGTGTATGTTAAGCTCCAACGGGCAAAGCACATGTGTTCGCGTGGGGAACCCCTCGAGACGTGGGGCTTGTGTTTTTTTTTATGCGCACGGTGACGTCATGGCTGCACGTGTGGTTGGAATCCGGCAGGAGGGGTATCTCTGCCGGATGGTACCGTCCAAGGAGGGACGAGGAACACGTGCAGCTGCATGACGTCACGGGCAGGTGCAAAGTGCGCGAGTTGCCGCGCTGGCGCTGCGCATGTAAAGAAAGAGAAAAGAAGAACAAGCCTCACTTTCGGGTACACAGGATTCCTGGGCAAGGGGTGGAAGACCCCCTTGACCTGGGCACAGGATGGAAACTAGTTAGGGGGAAGGGTTAGCTTAGTTAGACCGACTCCATGGGGCAGGGGTAAGTCCTCATGGAGTCCGTGGAATGGATTAGTTAGAGGGATGATAGCGAGATTTAGGATTGGGAAATTATTTATGGGATTATTCGAAGACAGTGACAGACTTTAAATGTGTAGAGGGGACGTAGCTTAGCTACGTAGGTTAAATGGAACGTGCTATAGTTTAAGGGACGACGTGGGAGCACGAGTTAGTTAGGGGATGTAGTTAGAAGGATGGCAGAGTTCAGTGGTGAGTGTGTTGAAGAGTTGGTGAGTTGTGAGGCATGTGCTTGGTGAATGAGTGAGGCCAGCGGGTCTGTGTGTGTGGAGTGAATGGGGAATGCATGGTGCGATGAGTGATTGGGGGGGAGGAGTGACTCCCGCCCAAGGGACCCCGGGGTCAGTGTAGAGTGAGTTAGCTGGGTTAGTCAAATTGAAAAATGGAGGTCGTTTTGTTGTTGGTGGGAATGTAGGCTCGAGACCCATTTGGAGGGGTGCAGGAGCCCTGTTGACGGGCTTGGGAGCGTGGCTGCGAAAGGTGAGTATCGCTGAGTGGGTACCCCGGGCACCAGGCTAGTCGGCCATGGTAGGCCAAGGGCCCATGGGGGGCCGGGATAGCGTAGTGGGCACGGGTGCGCCTGCTTGGTGCGGGGGCCCGGGGCGCCATTAGCCGCGTGGGCAGTGTTGTGGGCACGGGTGACCCTCGGAAAGGGGCCCGGGAGGCCGGCCTGCCACGTGTGCGTTTCAGGGGAGGTGCCATGGGGGCACTCCCCGGTGTTAGGGAGCTGGTAGGCACGGAGGCAGTGTAGTGCCCGGGGTGCCATAGCGGGAGATTCGGCAGAGGGTCGTGCCTGCCAAAGGGAGCCACGTGTCCCAGCCAGGAGACCGTGTGAGGGCACGGAGAGAAAATTGGGGGGCGAGGCCCGAAATTGTGAGGACACCAACACAGGCGACGGGAATCTGGGTTTATAGAACCAATAGTTTAAGCGAGAGGCGCTTGTTGAAAGCCCCGGGGTAGTTTAACAGTTCAATGGTTAGGGTAGATTAGGAGATGTACCCCTCCGCACCATCCATCCCCTCGCTGTCGTTGTGGGCCGCTGGACCCACTTGGTGTTAAGATCGCCGAACTCTGGGGAGGCCATTCTGAGGCTTCGTTGGGCCTCGACACAGGACGCTAGCTCTCCCTTATTCCCCTCCGGGAAGGGAACGTAGGGGTTGGGAGTAGGCTAGGTGACAGGATAGGTTAGCCGAACAAAGACGATAAAGGGGGTTAGGGGACGATTTACAGTGGGGAAGTAAAAAAAGAAAATAAAAAATTAAGTGGGGGCTAAATTGGGGTTTGACAAATTAAGGGAGTGGGTATGTACAGTGACAGGCAAAGGCGATAGGTTGGGAGGGAGACAGGTAGGTAGGTCCGAGCCCGCCTTCCAAGTGGCCAGCACCACCGCACTCCCTCCACCAACCTCCACTGAACGGCAAAAGCTGGCCAGCTTCATCTGCTGGCTGGTTGCTGCAAGGCCTGTGCCGGCCAGTTCATCTGCTGGCTGTTTTTCTTCAAGGCCTGTGCCGGCCAGTTCATCTGCCGGCTGT
>NC_140967.1:30750025-30752525 GCF_056783735.1 Eptatretus burgeri | reverse complement strand
ATCTTCAAAAGGGGTGTTTAAATTTACTCAAATACCCAGTTTTTATTCATGCACTCCCTTGGAATTCTCTTAGTATGCATGCAACGTTTTGGGCCGCTGGGTTTCATAGTTTTGGAGTTATGGAGGACACACACACACACACACACACACACACACACTTATTATTATAGATTATAGGTCAACAAATTATGTTTAACTTAGTTAATGATGCCTGAAAAGTAACATTGTGATGTGGGATTTGACAAAGTTGAGGTGCAGTGTTCACCTTGAAATCTCCCAAAGAAGAAAGGACTGGTTGGAGCCTGGAAGAGGTTTTACAGATATGATAAAAGTAACAATTCGAGAATGTTCGCAAAAAGCTTGAAATTATGTATGTAAATGAGAGGTTTATTGACAATCACATGCAAGGATGGAGTTTGGAGAGATCAGACAGCGTGGTAGGTGTGTGAGTGTAAGGAGGTGAGAGTGAAAAATGAAAAAAATGAGAGATGAAAAATCTGTCTTTGAAAGGAAAACAGCAGGTCCTGCAAGAGCTACTGGCAATAGAGACCATTAAAGCAAATGACTTTAGATTTCACTGACTCAAGATGAGCCAAGTTATTGATGGGAGCTCCAACACATAGTACCATCCTCAATTTACACATCCTAATTTATGCTGCATACAAAATAAGAACTGTACAGTGCAGCAAGTCCAAACCATGCCAATTTTAGAAACTAGTAAATGCCTTGTGTATACTCATAGGTATATACAGTTATTAATGTAACAATCTGGGTGATTGTGGGGCTCGTCACCCAAATTTTTATCTCAAATGCAATCAAAATATTACACCTTTTTCAATTAAGTGTGCTTAATGTTGGGCAGTACTTGGCAATATCATATTACCTGTAATGGTCATTATACAATGAGCGAGTCTCGTCTTGCTTCATGGAATGTGGGAGTACTTATTACGCATTTGCCAGCGATTATTTGAAAAGCTCAAAAAATACTCGAAAATTGATGTTCAGTTTGTAAGCTTATTCATGCTGACAATGGTGAAGCCAAAGTGCGAATTCCAACAGAATATTCAACAGTACTCCCCTTGTCCATCCTCTGTTTTCCTCCCCTGGTCCTAATTCTTCCACACATCCCTAATTTCTTGAAGTCTCCCTCTATTGTTCTCAAAATGTCAGGCATGAATAAATAATTTATTCTTCACTGCTCATTGTGCAATCTCATAACGATAGATGCATATACTGCATACATACATATACATTTTTTTTTTTTGTGGGCCGGCGGGGTCGGGTGAGAAGACCACGAGGTGGGGGAAAGCTACGTCGATTCCCACCAGACTCCCCGGAATTGTAGGCCGTCGCTCACGGATAATTCCGTGACGCTGCGGGTCGCTTAACCGACCGTGGACGCCAATAACTCAACCGCGTGACCTCGGGTCCTCCTGTCAAGAATCAGGTTACCTAATTAACCACGTGGTTTAACCACCGGGGAACCACGCCCTCGGTACTCCTTGTCCGAACTGGATCAATCTACCAACTACGGATCACCTTTCCGGATCGGAAGCAGCCGAGTGGCACCGCCAAGAACGTACCGGCTAGAAGGAACGGATTGTTGGGAATAATGACCCGGCTAAACTTAGATCCGAACCATGCTGGACCAATGGAGGAAAAGACAAAGGCGAGCTGGGAACATTTCTACAATTATTATTTATTTACCATAAGTGGGGAAAAGCATGTGGCACAACAAAAGGTTTATTGGGGATGTAATACAGGAAAAGATGAGAGGTGTGGGGTGCGATAATTATACAAGCAACTTTCAAAAACAGACACAGTGCAGACTTGACGCAAGATTAATAAAAGCAATAACAATCACAACAATGAAGATCGTATACAGGCTTATCTAACGGACAGGCGCCAATACACTCAGACAAAATAAACCCAATGAAAGGCAAAGGACTTTTGCAGCCAGGGAGGGAGGAAGTTGAGGTCACAGTTTTTTGGTACCTGAGCGTTTCGAGGGAAGGGATGCTCCGTGGTGCAGCACCCTACAAAAGCTGTGCAGTTCGGTCCACAGCCGCACGTGTGGTAATCGTGTCTGCAGCAGGAGCTTGAGTGGAGGACAGCGGAGACCAAAATGGCGAGAGTTGAGCAGAATCAGGACCAGACAAGAGGTTTGGTCGAGGTCGTGTCGGTGGGGACCAGTAGGCTGGCCGTCAAGGTGAGACGTAAGCAGAGCCAAGCAGCCGGAACACCTTTGCAACAACTCCTTCAATTCCCTTTCACACTTCTCCTTACAACGGCCTCCCACAACAACAACAACAACAACCTTCCCATCCAACGACAACCTTCCCATTCAACTCAATACCTTCGCATCCAACAACTCTGACCGACTTCTTTCCTTCCATCCACCCCAACTCTGAGGATTGCTCCATACTTTATAGATCACGGATCTCGGGGAGGAGCCATGGTGAAACCGACGTCATCGTCCGATCCGAGCATCCCGATTGGA